>NC_054376.1:26677993-26890493 GCF_017654675.1 Xenopus laevis | reverse complement strand
TTTCTGTGCAGCCATGTATCATGCATCTAAATGAATTGCTAATTAGCCATGCAGGCTGTGGATTTCATATGTGTTTGGTTTTAAAAGGGTGAGGTGGCAGCCCTAAGTGACAGGCAGAGCAGTGATGAGGGCCGGTACGTTTTTTGAACATTTTGTGCACTCTCCCGGGGGGGCGGTAATTTACCTAGGAAAACTATACCTTTTTTAAGTGTTCCACTTCTGGAACAAGATTTAGAGCTCTAAATACCAAAAAATTAAAAAGTTATATTTTTCATGATATAGGGATCTATACCAGAAAAATATTTTACCTTTTTTATGAGGTAAATAGACAAAATAATACATGCCCCCCCCCCAAAAAAAATAAATAATATATTTCTGGAAAGTACAAGTGTCATCTCCCATAGTAGCCATTATAATCCAATAATTCAAATTTTTTAAAATTTCTTTTTCCTGTGTAATAATAAAACAGTAGCTTGTACTTGATCCCAACTAAGATATAATTAATCCTTATTGGAAGCAAAACCAGCCTATTGGCTTTATTTAGTGTTTACACCATTTTCTAGTACTAAGATCCAAATTACAGAAAGATCTGCTATCCGGAAGACCCCAGGTCGCAAGCATTCTGTATAACAGATGCCATACCTGTACCTTGTACTTGATCCCAACTAAGATATAATTAATCCTTATTGGAAGCAAAACCAGCCTATTGGGTTTATTTAATGTTTACATGATTTTCTAGTAGACTTAAGGTATGAAGATCCAAATTATGGAAAGATCCATGATCCAGAAAACTCCTGGTCCCAAGCACCTTGATCCCCCATCTGCACAGTCTCTGCAGCACACAGCCCACACTCCCCCTCCCTCTCACAAACTTGTAACAGTTTCTCTTCAGTACCTGAATGCTGCTCAAATTCCCCAGCACAGGAAGCAGTGGCAGATTGACAGCAGACATAGCCAATAGGAGTTAAGTTATCTGCCAGTACAATGTGTGATGTCATATAAGGAAGAGGAAGTGAACACTGTAGTGTTTTTGGGGGTCAGTGACCCCCTCCCAGCACAGGGTCTGTGTGGAACTGAAGGATTAGTACAGGGACACTTCTGAGGTGAATATCTCTTGAACTGTACTTTTTCTGTTAACTATTTCTATGGAAAAGTTTGTTCTATTCATGTGAACTGTTAGATTTGTCAATTTGTTACAACGGTGAACAACCCTTTTAAGGGTAGAACTACACTGGAGATTTAGCACACGACTTCCGGGTTCCTTTTATAGACCCGCCTATGATGTCACAAAAGGGGCGGGATGAGCAGGCGCAGTGTCTATAAAAGAAGAACCTGGTTGATTAAATTTATTAGAGCTGAAGGAATTCCAAACAGGAAAGTATAGAGACTGAAGCACCATTGATTCAGAAAAACTGATATTGATGTAGGAAATAGATCCCCTTCAGTGGAGTGCTCCTGAGTCATGTGATCTTAAACCTTCAGATTGGGTTCAGCTAAGGCACCAGCTGCTCCCACTTTTAGGGAAGAATGAAAAGAGACACTTCTGTATATTTAGATCATTTTATTTAACAAAATAAATAAGATTGTTTTTGTCAGTGGCCTGCTTATAAAATCCTTTAGCTTGATTGGTTCCTGGGACACGCTTGGTTTTTTTCCTCACCGCCTCTTCCTTCTGCGTTTGGGAATTTGGCACGTGTGGCTGTAAAGGGACTGTTTATTTTTATCAACCACAGGAACTAGGGATGGCAGAGAATGGGTTAAGACAGCAAAGAATGCTGGGTATTTCTTTAAAAAAAAATGCATAGCTAAAAGGATGGAGTGTTACCCAGAATTCTTTGCCAAGATAATGATATGCAAGCTTGTATATAAGAGGGGCAGTGCATGGTGGGAGAAGAGCGGGGACAGGCAGCGGAGGTCAGAGATCAATCCTCTTCTCTTATAGTTTTGCAGCTGCACATAAAATAATTGAACCTCCTAAAAAAGCGGCTGGAAAGAGAAAGGGTTAAAATCTAAACAAGGAGCATTTGCCCTACACTCTGCATTTCCCTCATGCAAATAAAAGGTCTAGTGAAGCCAAATGGGTATTCGCCTGATACTAGGACATAAAAGGGGGGGGGGGTGTCGGGATATCTGGTAAAATATTTATCCATGTACAAAGTTCTGCAAGGCATTTACTGGGGGTCCTTATGCAACATATTAACTATGGAGGGAATAGAACTGCAGTCTGGTGCATATCCGTAACATCCTTCTCACAGACACTTCTGTACAGAAACAATGGTATCTATATATACAAAGGGCTGTAGATGTGCAATAAGAGGGGGTAAAACACAGGTTAGTAACCCAATCTGAATAGAATAAAACAGCCCATTGCAATTATCTGTCATACACCCATTCCAGTGCCTTGCAGGACCAGCCAGCAGTAAAGGGAATAAAAGACTGGCAGGAAGAACTTCTTTAAAGGACAAGTAACTTGTGTCTCTCCAATTGCTGAATTATAGCTCCCAGAATTCACCAGTCAGGCTCAGAGTTGTAATTCAGACATCTTACTTTAAAAGATAGTGGACAACTGAATGCAGATTGTTCGGAGTCGCTAATACTAACACCATTTTAAAAGGAATCAAAAACAGCCCTTGAGGTTAATGCCCGATGTATATGGGTACCAACCACATCCCCTCTCCTCCACTACCTGTGGATAAGCTTGTGTTGGGGGGCACATTAATAGCAGCAACAAACCAAAATGACTTAGAGAAGCTTCTCTGCCAAAGGACAAGGAAAGACATGGAGAGTCCCCTGTACAGATGAAGAGTCGGGGAGCGCAAAAGGAGAGAAGTAGGTGCAGGTCTAAAAGTGGCCCTTGAAGGCATCCAAGTTAAACGCAGTATCGAGAAAACGTCGGAGTTCCGTCAGGTGGGTTTTCTTGTTGCCGGTGGCAGGAGCAGCGGCAGGGTCACGCCCAGCATACCTGAGAGAAGGGAAAAACAAAATGAACGCGGCTCTGTGATGAAACTCCTGCAATGGCAATAATGGAAGACTTTTACAAATCATTGCTCTGCTCCATTGGAAGGGTCACATCAGTGATACCCAACCAGTGGCTCGTGAGTAACATGTTGCTCTCAGTGACCTCAAAGAAGGTGCTTGTTTTTGAATTCCAGGCTTGGAGGTTTTAATTGCATAAAAACCAGGTTTACTGCCAATCAGAGCCTCCAGTCCACAAAGGGGCTACAAAATAGCCAATCACAGCCCTTAGGAGCTTTCTTTACCTTCTTTCTTTCCCACCCAACTCTTTTTGTAATAGATTGCGGTTCACGGGTTGGGTACCCCCGAGTTTGATGCTCACCAGACAGGTTTAGTGCGGTGTATTGTAGTACGTAGCCTGGGCTTCACGTAGTCGTAATAGCCCTGGTTCTTGTGCTCTTCCTGGCACCAAACCAAGTCAGCATTGGGGTACTTCTGCACCTCCTTCTCCACAAGGTCAAACGGGAATGGAGACAACTGAAAGAATAAGTAAAAGGGTAACGTTAGCTGCATTAAAATAATGCCTGAATATCAGTGTAGTGGGGAGGGAGTCGGGTTTCTGCAGCAGACAACGTCACAGCATAATAAAGGACAGCTTACCACTGTACCACCAGAAGCATTAGTAACATAGTAAGTTAAGTTGAAAAAGGACACACGTCCATTAAGTTCAACCCTTTGTCTATATATAACCTGCCTAACTGCCAGTTGATGTAGAGGAAGGCAAAAACACCATTTGAAGGCTCGCCAATTTGCTTCGAGGGACTGACTCCAAGATGGCAATCTGACCAGTCCCTGGATCAACTTGTACTATGATCTATCTTCCATAACCCTGTATTCCCTCACTTGCTAAAAAGCCATCCAACCAATAAAGTAACACACAGATTGCATTCACCTGCTCCACTCGAGCAATAGCCACGTCCCCTTCCATGTCACGGCCTGAGCGTTCTTTAGTGAGCTCATAGTACACCTTCCCTGTGCAGAAAATCAAGCGTTTCACCCCCTCTGGGTTCTGGGATGCGGGGCCTGCTTCCGGGATAATTCTCTGAAAATGAGTGCCTGCAGAACAAACCAAAATGGAAAAATGTTTTGCTCCCATTCATACAATAATATTAGTACCAGTGCTGCAAAGATATCCAGAGGAAACTGATCCAGTATATCTGTAATCAACTTACTCGGCAACATGTCATCAAAACTTGACCTGGCTTCAGGGTGGCGCAAGAGGGACTTGGGAGTGAAGACAATCAGCTGTAAGAGAGACCAACAGGGGAAACTTGAGAGGAGGAGGAGGAGGAGGGCTGGAGATACTGGGCAGGAAAAGCACAGAGAGTGTCTTGATATATAGGGGGGAGGAGGAGAGATGGAGCACAGGGTCAGTCCTGCAGTGGGTTACCTGCAAAAAAAGCGGGCACCCTTGGGAATGAGGGGAGGATTTTCAGGTGGGGGTATAACCACAGGTCTGCCTCATATAAATTTCTTATCTTATGTAATATTGTCTTTATTTTACTCCTTTTAAAATTTTACAAAACTTGTTTGTCCCAGCCCACTTTTGAGGACACCACTTCCGGTTTGATGGTGGTCGGTGGGTTGCGGGTCGGGTTGTGAATCAAAGTGGGTAAATATGTGGGATGCAGTTCGGTGTCGGGCTGCGGGTTCGGGTCTTAGAAATTGGTTCCGCGCAGGACTCTACATACCGGTTTGCGGAAAGGCAACAGGATCTGTCTGCGGATCACATGGAAGAAATTGGCTGGAGTGGAGCAGTTGACAACGATCCAGTTGCAGTCGTAAAGCTGCCCTACAGCAAAGTCTTCAGAGGCTTTCTGCGCGGAAACAAAGGATAAAGTGTGACACAAAGGCGTCACTGGTTTCATTATTCCATCCTTGGTTGTCCATCCCGTTACATTAATGATACCATGGCAGATAGAGTATTTTCTTAAAGGTTCAGTGTAAAAATAAAAACTGGATAAATAGGCTGTGCAAAATAAAAAAAACATTTCTAATATAGTTAGCCAAAAATGTAATGTATAAAGGCTGGAGTGACTGGATGTCTAATAGAGTAGCCAGAACACTATTTCATGCTTTTCAGCTCTCTAACTCTGAGTTAGTCAGTGACTTGAAGGGGGGCCACATGGGACATATCTGTTCAGTGAGTTTGCAATTGATCCTCGGCATTCAGCTCAGATTCGAAAGCAACAGATATGACCCATGTGGCCCCTCCTCAAGTCACTGATTGGTTACTGCCTGGTAACCAGTCAGTGGAAACCAAGAGAGCAGAAAAGCGGGAAGTAGTGTTGTAGCCGTTATATTACAAATCCAGTCACTCCTGCCTTTATACATTACATTTTTGGCTAACTAACTATATTAGAAACGTTTTATTTTGCACAGCCTGTCTATTTACCTGGTTTTTATTTTTATACTGAACTGTTCCTTTAAACCACTGCCCACAGGACTGGAGCCATCTTGTGGTAGGAGTTCAGTAGCTGCTATTCTGTTGGAATTCAGGCCATGTATGGAAAACTTGGCTCATAAATTGGAATTACAACAAAATGGATAAAAACTTACAGGCCACACGTCTGGATCATCATTGCACATCTGCAAGAAACGTTCTGGTCTGGCGGAGGAATGTTCTGGACCCTATGGGGAAATAAAAGGGGTGAATGAGTGCATAGTATACGTCTGACAGTCACCCAGAGCTAAACAAATCAGCGTGGCACAGGTACACGGAAGATACAATCCAGAAGAACATGTCCCTGATTTACAGTAGGAATATGGCGACTTACCATGCCCTCCATACCATGTGGCAGGAGCAATACAATTCCATTCTGCCGCACCCACTTGGCTTGACCTGGACAAACAAACTGGTCGATGATGCATTGAGCCGTGTTGTGGAAATCTCCAAACTGGGCCTCCCATAAAACCAAGGCATTTGGGCTCGCCATGGCAAATCCCAGTTCAAACCCTAGGAAATGGATGGGAGCGAGAAAAAGGAAAGTCACAGGTTTAGAGTTTTGGTGGGAACAAATCACATACTCCCAGTATCTGCTTCCATTAAGATTTTTACCACCCGTTTGTCCAAATCCAGACACCCCTGTCCAAAAACACAACTTCTGATCCTAATCTAGGAATCCATCCTACTTACCCTTACCAGTGCACCTTAGAGGCCTTGACAAATTTGTGAAGTGGAGGCTTAACTCAGTTTCGGAGACTCTACAAGTCTGGTCAACTTTTTGTGTTTTTGTTCAAACACTAGGCCAGTCCTCTATATACAAGAGATTCACAGATATGCATTTACCTATACAATATATATTTATCTTCCTCCAACCCCCCCTCCCTCTATAAAAAGAGGATTAGTTTGCCCATGTGCAGTAACCCATAGCAACAATATGATGTCTGCTTTTAAACCGCTGATCAGTAATTGCTACTAGCAGGCCCGGACTGGCAATCTGTGGGTTCTGGCAAATGCCAGAGGGGCTGCTATAAGGTCCCATAGAAAGTCAGTATTTAGTGGGCTGGTGGGAGCTGTTTGGGCCTCTGTGTACCTGAAATGCCAGGGCCTATTTTAATTCTCAGTCCGGACCTGGCTACTAGTTAGTTGGTATGGGTTACTGAAAATAAGCAAACTTATTGTTTTATTACCTGAATATACAGGTAATGTAAAAGCATCTGGCAAATACTTTTATGGTAAAATAGACAAAGCCTTTTTTTTGGTGTGAGCATTTTCTTTCCCGGTGAAATACTATTTTCTCTTTCTTACGAGCCCAGAAAGTTCAAAATAATCAAGAGAGACAATGAGTCGCCTCTGGCGGTTTCTCGTATACGTACCAAGCACCCCATATTCAGACAAGGAGCTGTTGCACACAGTGTAAGGAGCCTGGTTAGGCCACAGGTGATTCATTGGGATACATGTCCTCTTGTCCACATTCTGATCATGCAACACATGGTGACGGTGACTGTGGGGAAATGATAAAGAGATGAGCAGTTGATCTGGAGAGCGGATGCATTGATAAACACAACCAATTAACCAGATTCTGAAGTGTGCTGGACATGAATGACTCCAAGCCTGAAGAGACGATTAATGTTCCCACGTAGAAGTGTGGAGTCGGCAGTTGTGAATATGTAACCCCACAGCTGGGACATTACTAAACACTATAGTACCTGAAGGTGCCTCTCTCTACATCCTGCCCACTCAGTCGGATGTGAATGCCTTCTTTAAGCAAGGAACCCAATGCCATGTACTCTGCAAGGGCCCAATCCACAGTCCTGTTCTTTACCATCTCCCCGCGGCCTTTGAGTATACGGCTGAGACCTGCCAGGAAGCAAATGGTTAAGTGCTGCTAAGGTGGTGCGTGTGCTACAAGAGATTGTGACTGATAGAGGTGGTGACGGCTACAGGCTAAAGGGAAATGGATCAAAAGGCTGAAAAGGCTAATCCCGGACGGTTTAAATTATTTTTTTGGAACCATAAAGGACTCCAAAAATAAATCAGTTAATAGAGCTGCTCCAGCAGAATTATGCACTGAAATCCATTTCTCAAAAGAGCAAACTGTTTTTTTATACTCAATTTTGAAAACTGACATGGGGCTAGACATATTGTCAATTTCCCAGCTGCCCTCAGTCGTGTGTTCTAATAAACTTCGGTCACTCTTTACTGCGGTACTGCAAGTTGGAGTAATGTCAGCCCCAAACCCCCACAGCCTAACAACAAAACAATGGGAAGGTAACCAGACCTTAGCAGCTCCCTAACACAAGATAACAGCTGCCTTGGAGATATAAGAACAGCACTCAATAGTAAAATCCAGGTCTCACAGCGACACATTCAGTTACATTGAATAGGAGAAACAACAGCCTGCCAGAAAGCAGTTCCATCCTAAAGTGCTGGCTCTTTCTGAAAGCACATGACCAGGCAAAATGACCCGAGATGCACCTACACACCAATATTACAACTAAATAAATACACTTGCTGGTTCAGGAATGACATTTTATATTGTAGAGTGAATTATTTGCAGTGTAAACAGTGTGATTTAAAAATAAAAAATGACATCATAAAAATCATGACAATCCCTTTTAACCTTTTTTATAACCTTCATTCTTTTAAATCTTAGACGGTTTTGAATATTGACTACACTAGCGACGTAGATAAATAAAGAGAATGGTAGGTATTTAATGCTGGTGCTAAGCATCTATATTTATTAATGTCTGAAATGGATTGTATCAGAGCATAGCAGCCATTTTTATGTGCAGTACTAGGTTAGCTAGTTTGCTTGGGTGGCCATAGCACAGCTGACTGGATCCGGAAGTATCATTCTCAACACATACCCCGTTTACCAGTAGTTTGAACATGAAAGGATCTCTTTGTTATGTTATTGATTCAAAATCTATCACGATGTAGCACTTATGTGGACAATTGTTTTCTATGGACACTGTTACACCGATTTCTTGTTACACTTTGTTAAAAAGAAGATATTTCGTGGACTAAAGACTTTCTTTATGTCGATTGGACAAATCCCTTATGTAATGGACTTTTGCATGACGCACAGACTTTGGACACACCTTTTTTTGTGAACTATGGAAGTGGTGTGTTTATAAAGCCGTCACGTTCTGTTTTTTTTGTTACATTTGAGAAAGGGCACGTAAGGACTGAAACATGTTGTGTATCTAAGTAGTCTAATAAACACAACTCTAGTAGATTACTGACCCGCCGAGTGCTCTCCTCTAACTACAGTTTAATGGTTAGTGCTGTCTGCCCACATGAAGAAATGACTACACAACTATTGAGAGCTTTGCATAAAATTGCTATATATGCTATGCCAAAGCAAAGCCAAGGAATAGACAAGAAACGTGTAGAAAGAGATACAGAGATGTAAGAAAGGATTGTATACTAAACATGAACATGCAGAAATACATCTGGTCTGTTACCTCCATGGATCATGAAATCCTCCACAGGCACAGAGCTGGCCACATTTCCAATGTGCGTCAGATCCTCCTCAGTGAGCCCAGTAGAAGGGCAGGTCATGCTGCGGGGCTGCCCATCCAGGGTGAAAAAACCTGCAAAAAAAAAAAAAAAAACACAAAAATGATCAATGGTTCAGATACATAAATGGCAAGAGATTGGTTCAAGTCAACTTCAAATGCCAGCTTCATTTATTACAAAAAAAAAAGCAACTCATGAAAGGGTTACATCCGATAACTCATGGACTATATACTATATTTAATATGGGGGCCCTAGCTCTTCCCAAGTTAAAGGGATACTGTCATGGGAAAAATGCATTTATTTTCAAAACGCATCAGTTAATAGAGCTGCTCCAGCAGAATTCTGCACTGAAATCCATTTCTCAAAAGAGCAAACAGATTTTATATTCAGTTTTGAAATCTGACATGGGGTTAGACATTTTGTCAGTTTCCCAGCTGCCCCCAGTCATGTGACTGAAACTCTTTTACTGCTCTACTGCAAGTTGGAGTATCACAAACCTCCCCCCCAAGCAGCCTAATAACAGAACAATGAGAAGCTAACTACATAGCAGCTCCCTAACACAAGATAACAGCTGCCTGGTAGATATAACAGCACTTAATAGTAAAATCCAGGTCCCGCCGAGACACATTCAGTTACATTGAGTAGGAGAAACAACAGCCTGCCAGAAAGCAATTGATTGGGGGGGGGGATGTTTGCACCTAGGGGGTTGAATTCTCCTTTAACAGCAACATGTGCCAAACCTCTCATGCATAAAATTACTTTCAGTGTAACAAATGTGGAGGTTATTGGTCAGGTAGGATCCCACATGGCTAATTCTGATAGCACAGGGATTGCACACAGGCTTTGACGCTAGCAAAACAAATATTAACCCTCTGCAATCTATAATGTGGGATTAGGTTTAGTGCCTCAGGCTCTAGCCTTAAAATCACAAGCCAGTTTTGCAAAAGAGCTTCAGTTTTGCTTATTCTGATCTGCAGCTGCATTCCCAGTCTTTTCACTCTACTAAAATATGGGATTTTCACGTAGAAATGTTTGGCTGTGATCCGACCACACCGAAAAACTTTTTTTCCGCAGACACAAGCCGCTTATGAGCAGAGGCGTCCTGCTCTCTCCGAGACATGTTTCTGGAGATAGACCCTCATTGCCTTGAGCAAAGCTTTCCTGGAAATGATGCTTAGTGAGTACATGATGTTCTTTTAGTCACACAGACAGAATGAACACCCACAAACTATGCCCAAGATCTAACCCAAGCGGTTTCCAAAGGAAAAGCACTCAGTTTCACCAGGGTAATAGAATTGGAAGGTCACATCAAAGAATCCCAGATCTTAAAGGGATTAGTCATGATTTTTATGATGTAGTTTTTATTTCTAAATGACACTGTTACAATATAAAATGTAATTCCTGGAGCAGCAAGTGTATTTTTTTAGTTGTAATATTTTAGTTGTAATATTGGTGTATAGGCAGCCATCCCAGGTCATGTGATTTCAGAGCCAGTGCTACACTATGGAACTGCTTTCTGGCAGGCTGTTTCTCCTACTCAATGTAACTGCTTGTGTCACAGTGGGACCTGGATTTTACTATTGAATGCTGTTCTCAGATCTACCAGGCAGCTGTTATCTTGTATTAAGGAACTGCTATCTGGTTACCTCCCACTGTTCTGTTAGGCTGCTGGAGGGAAGGGAGGGGTGATATCACTCCAACTTGCAGTACAGCAGTAAAGAGTGACTGAAGTTTATGAGAGCACAAGTCACATGACTGAGGGCAGCTGGGAAACGGACAATATGTCTAGCCCCATGTCATATTTCAAAATTAAATATCAAAAATCTGCTTGCTCTTTTGAGAAACGCATTTCAGAGCAGAATTCTGCTGGAGCAGCACTATTGACTGATCCATTCTGAAAAAAAAACAAAAACATCTTTTCCCATGAAAGTATCCCTTTAATAGAGAGGAATGTGTCACTAGGTAGGTATTCTTGGCTCTCCTTCATTTCGTGACAACTTCTGTGCCCTGAACGTGAAAGCCAAACTAACACTGTGTAGGTCTCCCAGATTAATAATCTAGCAGGCTGCATCACCAAGGGGATTCCCCAAAGCCAATGCAGAGACTGAAATCTTGCTTTACGTCTGTGCTGCTATTAACATACAGACAGGCAGATGTGTAAAGGGAGCTAGAATTTCTAACAAACTAATACCACACAGATATTTTCACGTTTCCTACTACTAGGGTTGCCACCTTTTTCCGGAAAAAAATACCAGCCTTCCTATATATTTATCATTTTTCCCTGTTTATAACATTGGGATCAACCATCATTTTTACCAGCCAGGCCAGTAAAATACCAGCCAGGTGGCAACCCTACATACCACTTAGGTTTCCTTTCTTGCCTTTATAAAAGGACAACGGGGCTAATGCCTGTAATCAGAGGAAAGCTCAGTCATTTTGCCCTTGAGTAATAGACTAGAGGTGGAACCAACAATCCCAGTAGGGCTGTTCATACACTAAACCAATGTATAGGGCCAGTAATTAAGTGAACCAGAAAGTAACCTTGGCTATTGTATGTTAGTGGCCCATTTTACTGTAAATAAACACTTACCAGGCCAGGGGGAGTCCAGCCAGTGCTTGATATGGAGGATCTTTTCATCTTTAGATCGGGCAAACGCCTCCTCACAAATCTTGTCATATTTTGAAATTTCCTCCTGTAGAATAAGACACAGTATTATGACTGACATTCTACTCCCAGCACCTCGAAAACCAGATGGAAGCTGTGTCAGGTGTGTACCTCGTATTCCAGTTGGTTGACCACTCCTTGAGAGATGAGGGTCTCTGCGTATTTCTGTAGCACGGCCTTCTGCTTACGAATCTGCTTGTACATGAGCGGCTGGGTGAACATGGGCTCATCCATTTCATTGTGACCATTCCTACGGTAACAAACCTAATTGCACAGAGAGAGACGAGAGGTACTGTCAGGTGAATAGTGAGAATTACATGATACAAGCACACACTCCATGATATGCCATATACTCCATGTGGATATATTTACTAACCCAGCGCATTCCAAACAATGCAGGACCTTACAGAGTTGCCCAATCATTGATCATCTGATCCAGCACTAATTCAGATCCCTAATTCAGATCCCCAGCACAATATAGTAATCACCCTGATGAATGCAGATACAAGAAACTGGTTTTGTTAAAGGGGAAATAGTGAAAATTAAAATTTAATACAATCGTCATACTGAAGAAACGTTCTAATACATCTTCTAGGCAAAAGGAGCCCCCCTATAACGACACCCAACTCCTGCATGCAGAGAGAATGAAGAGAGAAGAATAGTGAATATAAACTTGATTTCAGAAACGTTACAGAATATTTAATCGATTGTATTTAGAAAGTTTCTTATTTCAGTATGATGACGCTTTTATTACATTTTCATTTTTGCGATAGTTCCCCTTTAAATGTATAGCCTTGTCCACGCTACATGTCGCCATCTTTAGGTCACCTTTTTGCCTTTGGTGTCTCCACAGTAGAACTGCTCAGCTTTGGTCTTTCCCTGGACCAAAATTTCACTGACCAGAATTACAAACAGTGCCTTTAAACCCTTTTTCCCTTCTGTGTTCCTGCTTGTTGCTGTAAGCTCTTCCTTCTATGTCCCTGCTTGTTGCTCAGCCCTCCCTTCTCTGTCCGTGCTTGTTGCTCATTCCTCCCTTGTGTGTCCGTGCTTGTTGCTTGACCCCTTCTGTGTGTGTGCTTATTGCTTAGCCCTCCCTTGTGCGTCTGTGCTTGTTGCTTAGCCCTCCCTTCTATGTCCGACGTGCTTGCCTCTGCTCTCAGCCAGCCCCACCTTCTCCTCTGCTCTCAGCCAGCCCCGCCTTCCCTTCTCCTCTGCTCTCAGCCAGCCCCGCCTTCCCTTCTCCTCTGCTCTCAGCCAGCCCCTCCTTCCCTTCTCCTCTGCTCTCAGCCAGCCCCGCCTTCCCTTCTCCTCTGCTCTCAGCCCGCCCGCTCTCCATTCTTTTGTCTGGAGCGGGTTCTTCTGCTCTCTCCCGGCGTCACTTCCCAAAACAAACACTTGCACCTTATTTGGGTGGGTTGGGGGCAAGAGATAAGAGGCATATAATAATGGTAACTCATACCAGATCTACCACGACATCCTTGTGGAAGGTGCTTCGCCATTCAGCAGCCACATTACAAACATACATCACAGCTTCAGGGTCATCTGCATTGACATGGAAGATGGGGGCATTCACCACTCTGGCCACATCCGTTGGGTAGGGGGAGGAGCGAGCCATTCGAGGGTCAGTGGTGAAACCAATCTGCAGGGGAAAGTTTATCCACAATTGAAAACCTTTTAAGCACCACAGTGTGGTTTAGGTTTAACTGTGTTAAAGGAACAGTAACATCAAAAAATAAAAAAGTAAGTAAAATATATATTACCGTTTCCTTGCAGTGGTAAAACTGGTGTGATTGCTACAGAAGGACTATCATAGTGAAGATAAATATGATATGTGGGGCAAAGGGGCAGCTTTCAAATGAGAAAAGGCACAGGTTACATAGCAGGTACCAGATAAGCTCAGTCAAATACCATTGTATTCTACAGAGTTAATCTGCAATGTAACCCGAGCCTTTTCTTTTTTCCAGTTTGAATGGCTGCCCCTGTTGCTACAGAACAACTCATTTATATAAACTATAGTTGTGTTTCTGAAGCAAACACACCAGTTTTACCAGCGTAGAGTGACACTTATTGCAATTACTTTAAAACTTTTTTATTTTGCGTTACTTTAAGGAAGCAACACAAGGAATACAGATACACTACCTGATTGTTCACCACCACGTGTACAGTGCCATGTGTAGTGTGGGATGGGAGGTCACTAAGGTGAAAGGTCTCGTATACAATGCCCTGTCCAGCAAATGCAGCATCACCATGCAAAAGGATGGCCATCACCTGTGGGCACACAGAGAGACATTATTTAAAGATCTATATTTAAAGGGGAACTATCACGAAAATGTAATATAAGCTTCATCATACTGAAACTTTATAAATACAATCAAATATTCTGATATGTTTCTGAAATAACCAAATTTATCTTCACTGTTCCTCCCTCATTCTCCCTTCATGCAGGAGTTGGGTGTCAGATATTCAGTAGTAGGTGTCCCCAGTGCTCCCTTGGATTGCGGGTGAGCGAGATGCCGCCTCTTAAATCATGCCGCCCTAGGCCCGGTACTGGATTCCAGTACAAACAAAATAACTGCCTTTTGCACAAATCCTGCATGTAGACAGACATGATGTCTGGTGATTGTAATAGAGTGAGCTCTAATACATCTTCTAGGCAAAAGGAGCCCCCCATAAGATATATTGGATCTGTCAATGACACCCAACACCTGCAGAGATAATGGAGAAACAGATGCTGAGAGAGGAATAGTGAATGTAAACTTTATGATTTCAGAAACGTTATAGAATATTTAATCGATTGTATTTAGAAAGTTTCTTATTTCAGTATGATGACGTCTATCTTTAGGTCACCTTTTTGCCCTCGGTGTCTCCACAGTAGAACTGCTCAGCTTTGGTCTTTCCCTGGACCACAGGGTCTGCTGCCTCCAGATGGGAGGGGTTGGCCACCAAGGACAGGGTGATGTTTCGGTCAGTCACTCGGTTTATCCTCCTGTGATACATTCCCAGGTGGTACTTAACATCTCCAGAGCCCTGCAAAGAACAGTGACAAAGGCAGGTTGTTACTGTAATTCCTCTGAATGGGCACTTGGAAGTCAAATAAAAGGACTTTAAAATGTTTTTTAAGGGGTTACAGGCACTTATCCATCTATGAAGATTGCTCTTGCCACCTCACGCTGGCACAACCCTGAATGATATCACACATTTACTACCTCTGAAGGGGCAGTTAAAGGATAAGTAAATCTTTAAAACAATTGTAAAATTGACATGCGTGCTATTCTAAGCGCTTTTACAATTGATATTGCAAGATTCAGTCTAGGAAGTTGTCAGAAGAGAGTGCGCTGATCTGACTTTCCTCTTGTTAGGAAAAACATGAGAAACATCAAATAACTTCTAACATGTCCGATCCACCCTCTTTCGGTCTTCTGACTAGTTCCTTGACTGAATCATGGACGGAATGGGACCAGCAGGTGGCGCTTTTGTAACAAAATCTTTTCTTATTTGCAGTATATATTTTCCTTAATATATTGGATACTTAGAATAAAAATGTAATATACAGTAAACTTCATCATACTGAAATGAGAAACTTTCTAAATCAATTCAATATTCTGCATAGTTTTTGAAATATTAAAGTTTATCTTCACTATTCCTCTCTCAGCATCTGTTTCTCCTTATTCTGTCTTTATGCAGCAGTTGGGTGTCAGATATTCATTGACAGTAAGATCCAATATTTCTTATAGGGGGCTTCTTTTGCCTAGAAGTTGCATTTGAGTGAGCTCTAATACATCTGTTAGGAAAGGGAGCCCCCTATAAGATATATTGTATCTAACTGTCAATGAATATCTGACACCCAACTGCTGGATAAAGACAGAATAAGGAGAAACAGATGCTGAGAAAAGGATAGTGAAGATAAACTTGATTATTTCAGAAATGATACAGAATATTTAATTGGTTGTATTTAGAAAGTTTCTTATTGCAGTATGATGAAGCTTATTTTACATTTTCACGATAGTTCACCTTTAAATGAATTAATAAACAGCAAAAGTGCTTAAATGAATTTTGACATTTCACTTTGTACAAAGGCTCACTTATCCTTTAAAGGGCATGTAAAATAAAATACAATTTTTACTTTCTTTAATGAAAAAAGAAACCTATCTCCAATATACTATAAAAAAATGTGTACCGTTTTTTAAGAAACCTGACTGTATGCAGTAAAATTCTATTTTAGACTTTATTCCCCTTTAAGCAGAATATAGCAAGAGAGCACTCATTTCAACAGTATGGGTGTAACTACAGAGAAAACAGACTCTGCAAATGCTGAGGGACCCAGACATATAACCAGCTTATTCCCAAAGTTTAGGTGGGCCATAAAATGATTCTGCTATGGGGCCCAGTAACTTCTAGTTATGACAGAGAATGGTTCTGCACCCAAATGGACTCCCAGGTTAAGCAGGAGCCTTTTTGGCCCATTAATACAGAAAAGAGTGCCTGTCTTTCTATCATAGAAGTCATTTAACCACCTTCTACCTCTCCTTTTGGTATGTGGGGGGAGGGCACTCACCTCATCTGTAGCTTCCAGTTTGGAATCAAACTGACAGAAAATCTGCTCCAATTCTTTCCTAATCACATTGGCCAGCACATTCAATCGGCCCCTGCCAGACACATGGAGATGGTTACAAAACCAAAGTACTCATGACTGTGGGGAAGGAACACTGAGTTTAACCAATGCATGTTATGTTGGGACAGCAGATCTGTCAGATGTTTGTGGTTACAGTCGTTAAGCCCTTGCAATATTTCTACTAGAAAAAAAAAAAAGTAGAGGGAGAGTGGAAAGACTGAAAGGCCTTAGGAAGAATCAATGTTTTGTGCTAAAGCCCAAAGCCAAAATGGACTGGGGATAAAGGAGCAGCATAGGAGAATCAGAAAGGAAAACCAGAAATAAAACATACCTGTGAGGCATCCCCATAATGACATAATCCACCCCATTCCCACTCGATTTATCAATGATGGTTTTCAGAGCAGGTATCAAGACTTCACAGCCCTCCAAACCAAAGCGTTTCTCAGAAGACCACTTGCGATGGAGAAACTCTTCAAACCTTTGCAGAAGAGAGATTAAGCTCACACAACAAAAGTTCGCAAGGAATGCCTGGCAGTTAGTGATTTGTCTACAACTCATGGTACATATGCAAGCTGTTCCGCACACTTACCTGGTAGATCTAACCAGCCTGGCAAGCAGGGTCCTCTTCTCTTCATTATTAAACTGCATGATTCCTGGGGCCTCAAACTTCTGCCTTATCCACTGACATTGTTCCAGATCATTTATAAACATAAATTCCACTCCGATGTGCTGGCAGTATGCATTCTACGATAGGGGAGTAATAAAAGGAAGCCATGATTAATCAGTGCAGGATCAGGCTAAAATGTGCTTTAGGTGTAGGTCACGTAGTGGAAAAATGTGCCCCTAAAGCTGGCCATAGACGCAAAGATTTGATCCTACGAATCTCTGCTTCATACGATTTTCGGACTGTCTGTGGAGTGTCCCGACATTTTTCGCGAGATGGCGATCGTCGTTCAGTTTATCGCACAGGTTAGAAAATTTGCGTCAGCGGACGATATCAGAGGGAGACTGTCACCAGCTTTTGTGGGACATAACTTTCGTACGATTGCCATCAGGGGCAGAACATCATCTGATCTGTTCTTTTACTACTTTATTTGATCTGAATGGTTAGTGGGAGGTCAGGAGATGGCACTAAACAATCGTTCGTCCTATATGAAGGTAAATCTGCACGTCTATGGCCAGCTTTACTCAGGACTGTTTGGGCAGATGCCAGTGCTGAACAGAGGTAGTAGTGACAAACATGTGACAGCCCTTAAAGGGGTTTTTCACCTTCAAAAAAACTTTTTTTAATTCAGTTGGTTTCAGACAATTCACCAGAAATAAAGACTTTTTCCAACTACTTTTTATTTGTAACCGTTTATCTAATATTGAAGTACAACGTTTCACTTTTCACCTTCTAAAGCATCTCCGGGGAGGGTTGCAGACTCTTTTGGGTGATTTGTCGCCCACTATTTCTAAAATGCGGGTTTCGGCAACAAGGCAATCGTCATTTTGCAAGCAAAGATTTCAAACAACTTCGGCTTCTGAGCATTTTGCATCTCATAGTGCACCACGGTGCTTTCTCCGCCCACACGGGCTGGAGATTCTTCAAAAGATCACTGAGCCTGTGTCAAAGAAATGCTTTAAAAAAAAAAAAAAAAAAAAGTATTTTCTGCGGTTTATTGTGCGTATCTTCGTATGCAAATGATTAGAGAGTGTGTGGTTGCTGGAACAAAGAATGCGAAATTGCCAGCATAGAAATTACGTCCATATGTTCTTACGACATGCTTCACACACATGAATTTGCATACTATCACGGCTACTAATCTCCTTGTGTGTTTTGCTAGCGCAGATTTTCACGACTTCTGAATAGACGATAAATCACTCCAAAAAGGGTCTGCGAGAGTTTTGGGACTACAGGAGATTTAAATAGCATTATGTGTGTAGTAGCTGGCAATTTACGGTTTTCTCCATGGCAATACAAAATGAACGACTTGTTGCCGAAACTCACTTTTAAAAACCACAGGTAACAAATCTCCCAGTGTATCACTACCCTTAACTGTTCTAAATTAATACATTAAAAGACCAATAACAAAAAGTTTTTTTTTACTGAACGGAAAAAAACAAAACCCCAAGACACTCAACGAAATTCACAAAGTCTTTATCAAGATATAACTTACTGATTCTCTGCTTTCTTTAGGGTGACAGTCCATTGTGCGGCGCTCGATTTCTTCTCTCTGGCTATCTCCCATAGAAGGCAGGGAAGAGAGATCAAGCGTTGCACGATGGATTGTTGTCCTGTTGCGTTTCTGAAGAGAACCGCAAGCGGAGAATTGGTAAGTTATTTCTTAATAAAGGCTTTGCAAATTTAAAGTTAAATGTGTCTTGGTGTTTTGTTTTATGTAGAAACAAGTTGTTTTGTTCCGGGTTGATACATTTCTTATTTGTCCCTTCTGAGCAGAATCCCAGTTTCATTACAGGCAGCTGTTAGAATTGATACAATAGTTGCCAATATTCCAGATGCTGCTGACAAATGTTTCAGCTAATTGTATCAAATAAATGTAGCAAATGGTAACAGTTCAGAATCTGCTCCTGGATCACTGAGCTGCCAGACACTAGATTGTGTTAGTGTCTCAGTCTGGCAGCTCAGTGATCCAGGAGCAGATTATTATTTAACTTTAATTTTGGGCAAACTGTAAAAAATAAAAGATGGAAAGTAAGTGAAAAAAGTCTTTGTTTATGGGGAACAATCTGAAAACAACTGAAAAAAGTGTTTGGAAAGTCAACATCAACTTTAATTCGGCCTTCATGCGTCACAATAAGGGTTGCCACCTTTTCTAGAAAAAAATACCGGCCTTCTTATATATTTATCCTTTTTCCCTATTAATAACATTGGGATAAACCATTTTTGCCGGCCGGGCCAGTAAAATACCGGCCAGGTGGCAACCCTAGTCATAACAAGTGATTTTGTGTCTGTTAAGTTTTGTCCTCTCACCTCCAGCCTTCGGATGATCTCTCTCAGGGGCAGAGCCATCTCATTGCCTCCAATGAACGTAGTGGTCGGGAGATGGAAGACTTTATCCAGGTCAGATTCCTGCAGCCCATAAAAGCCTAAGGTGGGCGATGGTCAGAGAGACAGACGCAGGTAATGTAAGAGGAGGCAGCGAACAAGCACAGCCATATTGCACAAAGAGAACATCAAAAGTGAAGCACAGCAGACACATGGAATGAGTTGGAATAGAGTTAAGAGTGAGACAAGCCATAGAAAGAAATGATATATGTATGGAAAAAGGAGGATAAATGAATGAATAAATTGCAATTATTGGATGAGGTTGTAATTTAGATTAAGTTTAGCAGGGCAAGACCATGAGGCACATAAGACACAGAAGGGAGCAGCAAAAAAAGACAAAAGGGAAAAAGGAAGTGCACAGAATAAACATTGGTTCATAATCAATTTACATTCCCAATATCCTTAACAGCTGGAGATTTGGGGTAGACTCAGAGGTAAAGTAAAAAAGCAAACAGAACAAGTGTTTAGGGGCCCTGTGTACTAGTAGCAGAAGTTACATCGTTCCTGTGCCCTCCTGATCCATTTAAAACATATTTTGCCACTGTTACGGGACCAGTGGCAGCTATAGCTGAACTACGGGACTCACCACCTTCAGACAAGTGTACACAAGCAGCAGTGCTAGATTCTAGATAAAAATAAAACCCGGGTAATTAGATAATAATAAAAATAAAATAAAAAATGTTTCTAATATAGTTAGCCAAATATGGAATGTATAAAGGCTGGAGTAACTGGATGTCTAACATAATAGCCAGAACACTACTTCCTGCTTTTCAGCTCTCTTGCTTTCCGATTGGTTACCAGGCAGTAACCAGAGACTTAAGTGCGTCATAAAAGAATCTGAGCTGCATGCTGAGGATCAATTGCAAACTCACTGAACAGTTATGTCCCATGTGGCCCCCCTTAAAGTCACTGACTTACTCAAGCGTTAGAGAGCTGAAAAGCAGGAAGTAGAGTTCTGGCTATTATGTTACACATCCAGTCACTCCAGCCTTCAAACATTACATTTTTGACTAACTATATTTTTACACTGACCTGTTCCTTTAATGGAAGTCAGGAGATGCAGGGCCCAGTGTAAGCAGCATTGTACATAAATGCACTGAACGGTTTTGGAGTTCATGTTAGTCATATGAATCATGGCAGCCAGCTGTAAAGTACAAGTGCCTCATACCCTGTTGTGAAAAGCTGCCCTGGCACTAAGGCTGCTGAGCAGCTATACAACCCACTGGCACCATTTATGCAGTTGAATAAAGGGCATGTCCATTCACTGTACAATATACTTTGTGTATAGAGAAGAGGTAGCATTCAGTGCAAAGTTAGTGCAGAACACCATGGATCCTAGTCTTGTTTAGTGCATATCTCTGTACCTTGCACCTCCACAACCCCTCAAATTCCCAGTGAAAAAGATCTGCATACAGGAGACCTGCAACCTTGCTACAGTTTTTATACTGATCCAAATGTCACAATATTCCAGTTCAGTCTGCTTTCCCATACCCATGTTTTACAATTGCAGGATGTTATTTAGCAAGAGGACAGGGTGTGGAGGAATTTAGGCTTTTGGTTCAAAAGTGAAGAGCAGATTTATGCAGCACAAATAGGCTATTTACATACTTAAAGAGATACTGACATCAAAAAATAACCTTTTTTTATAATCTATCATAACATTGTCTCTGAATACCATTACCTTTTCACTACTCTGTTCCTCTATGAGGGGGCTGCTATATATGTGCAGCAGTAGTCTGTTAGCATTAGAAACTCTGATGGGTTAAGAAGAAGTCAGGTTGGAAAAACAGTCAGGTTTAGGACCTTCAACTAACAATTACTTTAACACTTTTAGTCTTACAGAGTCAGAAGAAGAAGGCAAAAAATTCAGAATTGGTGCTCTTACCTTAATGGAAGCTTTTTTTATAACATTGCAATAAGACCAATCCTAGTTCCAAGGAGAAGGAACTGGAGGGTATTACAGTCTATGGAGAATGCGGTATGAATGAACCAGGCCTCTATTCTTGACTTATTTAAAGGAGAATATACATGAAACAGAGCATGCATGCTGGCTGACAGGCAGCCTAAATGAACACAAACCTGTTATCAGCAGCATGTGGCAGTTGCAGAACTATATCTCCCATATGTGCCACCCCCAGCATGTCCCATGTAATGACTCTCCCTGTAGCCCATGTGCTAGGGGGGATTGTTATTAAAGGACATAGTTCATACCTCCCACAGTGAGAACACGCAGTCGCTCCATGAATGCTTGCAGGTCTGAGTGGGAATGGGAAGAGAGAGCACAGGGGCATGGGGTGAAGGAGAACGAGTGCAGCATGTGGGGGGAAACAGAAAGGAAACTTTAAATGTATCTCCAGCACAACCAGGGGGCAGAACAAGGTGCAAGTCTACACTGTGCAGAGAGAAAAGGAAGCGTTCTGCCAGAATTCCATGTAAAGTGCTTGTGACATTCCTGCATTCTCAGTGCCAGGCCACACAAAAGCTTCTTTCCAGTGCCCACTTTGCTTTATACACACAAGAAACATCTTGAATACGCAATTATTAATTGAAGTGAATATGCATCCAAATATACAAAAATATATACATCATACAATATATAGCAGGTTTCCCTATGCTATACGCCCAGACTCCTATGTAAGGGTCTGTTAAATGATGGATAGAGAATGCCCCACCAGAGGGAACTAGTGTGTGTGCCCTGGATATTGCTGGATCTACACAAGACACGGCCAGCAATTGCCACATTTTCATATCTGCTTGAACCAAATAGTGTCAACAACTCTGTCCTATCCAATGTTAATATCATGAAGGTGTAGGGTGGTGGCATACGGGGAGATTAGTCGCTCATCTACAAAACTTCTCTACTTCGGGCGATTAATCTCCCTGAAATGCCTTCCCATCTGCAACAATACAAAATGCCAGCGGGATGACATACAAATCGATTTGGGTTTCCGAAGTCGCCAGAAGAATTTCGGGGAGATTAGTCGCCCGAAGCTAGGCGACCAATATTCCCAGACTGCCACCACCCTTACAGGAGCACCCTTCTGCCTGGACAAAATGTCATAACTTCAAGATACTGATGCAGGAAGCATCACCTGACATACCACTGCTCAGTTCACAGTGAGCAAATGAATGGAGCAGTGAAGCACCAGAAGACTCTTCCTGCATAAGTAGATTGAGAGGTCACTTGTAATAAATACAAGATATAGTAAAATCACAAGTGCTTAGAAGAGCACGCTGAGCAATATTATATAAAATGACATGGGTGAGGTGGGGTAGGGGGTGCAACAGGTTGAAATACTCCAGCAGATACAAAAATGTGCAATACGTCTGTGCACACTTAAATTTTGCCTCTTTACAAAGCTTTACAAGAAGACAATGTGGCCATATTACTTACCGACATCGAAAGCAAAGCCTAAGATTTACACCTGGTTATTAAAGGACAAGAAAAGTTAAACTAAAGAAGTAGCTAGAAATGTTGAGCATGATGTTTTGTGCTTCTGTACCAGCCCAAGGCAACCACAGCCCTTTAGCAGTAAAGCTATGCGTCTCCAAAGATGCCCCAGTAGCTCCCCATCTTCTTTTCTGCGGATTCACTGCACATGCTCTGTGCTGCTGTCACTTACTGAACTTAAGGACCCACTCAATATACAGTACACATAGAATAGAAATGGCACAATGTAAGGCTGATTAGTAATTAATACAGATAATTACTACATTGCAGCACAGAAACCAGTGCAACTAGCATCTGAATTTAATAATCAGCCCTGTAGCATCAGTTTATATTACAGACAAAATTAATTTTCTGCTTGATAATTAGTGACGACCCCTAAGCTTAGCTTCTCAACAGCTGCTCAGAGCCCACTGCGCATTTGAGTGTCACAGACACTTTCCAAGATGGTGACCCCCTGTGACAAGTTTGAAGTCCTGGATCATCGCTGCTATTGAGAAGCTGAAACTTTAGGCTGGTGCAACAAGTTCAGTATATAAAATATGGCATTTTTAGCACTATTCATTTTTAGAGTTTAGTTCTCCTTTCAAGGGGCTTTTGGCAGGGAGCATAAATGGATATTTGTGGCCATTGCAAAGTACTGGTTGTGCCTTCTGGGAAGTCTTTGTAGCTCCAAGGACTGGGACAAGTACAATATCAAAACATGCTCCATGTCTGGGAGTGTGTCTGTATTCTACGGACTGTGGCCTGGATAGTGGAAGTATTAGCCATCAGTAGCACAATATAAACAAGAGCTCATTATAACTGCACCCTGTCTGCTCAGAGCAACAAATTACTGAAGCGTTCCTATCGTATGAAGAGACCGACCAACCACAAACCCCCTCCCACACCTTTTAAATAAGGTGCTAAAACCGTAATTGTTGGATTCTCCCCAAATACAGAATCCTCCACTGATTATCAAATGAAATCCAAATTTGAATTGTAAAGATCTGAACATATAGAACAGCCTCTCATGTTGCCCTGCACTCCATTAAAGCGTTTCATTTGGTTTGAGGAGGAAATGCTGAACCCAATAGTGGATCTGGTGAATCCCTGATTGTACAAGCCTCTTATCAAGGAAAAATAAAAAGCTACAAAGAGATACAAAAGTTATAAGCAGATACCATTGCAGCTGCTGCAGCTAATTCCTAGCATCACCATTTTGCTAGGAGAGATGCTGGGGGCTGGAAATGTGGCCAGACATTGGCCGATCCCATGCGGTATCCCATAGTCTAACACTATATGAAGGGACATACACGGGATGGCATTGTCCTACTAATTCCAAGACAACAGCCTGAAAAAACTGAAACAGCAAGAAGTGAAGAGGAGCTCATCTTGCCATGCACAGGCTTGTCCAACAAAACAATAATGATTATTTGAATATATCAATTGGACAAGATCATCCAGGCAGCATACGTGACCATTTTATCAGTATGTGTATGAACAGCTCAGTGTTGCAGCATCTGTAGTGCCACATGCAGCCTATAGACTGCAAGCACAAGGTAATGGCAGGACTACACTAGTACTACACAGTGGCAGGACTATACTAGTACTACACTTATCACAATACATTGGCTCTAGGGGAAACCACAAAGCCC
The DNA here is from genome assembly GCF_017654675.1 of Xenopus laevis. Lineage (NCBI taxonomy): Eukaryota > Metazoa > Chordata > Amphibia > Anura > Pipidae > Xenopus > Xenopus laevis. The sequence goes on along the minus strand of NC_054376.1, from coordinate 26,866,099 downwards.
CCTGATCTCAGCAACTGTGCTTATTAATCCAGATATGGGCAGTTCTACAAAAATTGTATAAATGCTGTTATAAACATCGATTGTTGGCCAAAAAGCATGGCAGAAGCGATGTGTGAGAGAAATGTAGGCCGGGTGATGGCCTAGGCAACATTACAACTTTATCAAAATAGAAGTATATTGAGTGAAACTGGAAAGAGAACTTGGAAACATGAGTTTATTAGACTCTGGGGCACAGAATGATCTGGAGGATTCACTGCTCATGTGACACTACAGCAAGGGATCCTGGACTAACCAGAATGAGCCGAGCGCTAGAGGTGCTGGGGCTGTTCTAACCAGAATAAACTGACTGTCTCTTGTGTTTTATGAAGGTGAGACTGGAGACACTAGCCATGCAATGAACAGGGACACATTCACTATATGCTGGAGAGATTCAAATCACAGCAAAGGGTTTTAAGGCCCTAAAGCAAGTAGTGACTAGCAGTCTGTACAGTGACAATGGAGATCAGTGTTAAATACAATAAAAAAAAAAAACCAAAAACTGGTCTTGTACCAGAGACCATGGAGATCAGTGCCAAATGCTATAGAAAATGGTCTTGTATCAGTGACAATGGAGATCAGTGCTAAACGCAATAAAAAAAACTGGTCTTTAACAGTGACAATGGAGATCAGTGCTAAAGCAATAAAAAAAACTGGTCTTGTACCAGTGATAATGGAGATCAGTGCTAAACGCAATAAAAAACTATAGTCTTGCTGAATTTTTATAGTATTCAGAAAGTCTCCATTTCCAAGGGAGCGGAACAAATAGGAAACAGGAGACCAATTAATTGACGTGTCCCTAGTGCTCATGTGTACGTACCTCAACATAGTTTTCCATATTTTCATACAATCCACACAGCCATGCCACCAACCAACATGCCCTACACCCAAAGCAGGCACTAAGCCAGCCTGATAACACACTACTACATGCATAAAGCCCCAATATATGGTTAGTGCTGGTTACTGGATGCACTAGTCTATGTTAGTTGTGCTAGCCTGTCAGCAGCGTGATAGCCTGAGAGTTATAATCCCTTCTAACAGACACAGGTCAAACTAACAGCTTGTTTATTTGGGGGGATGCTACAGGATAGAGGGGTCCCGGAGAGTACTGCACCCTCTCAGTTGTCATACTGCGGATATTATGCAGGGCCTTTCTATAAAGTATGTGTCCATGGTTTATAGCTGATAACGCTACAGTGTATGTTTAAATGAAGTACAGTAGAACCCCCATTTTACATTGTTGTTTTGTGGTCCCACCTATATATTATACATAATACATTTCCCTGACTTTACATTTTCCTGGATTTTACTATTACCTTGACACGGTCTGCTTAAAGTGATACGGACACTAAATTTATTTCAAAACATCATTCTACATTAAAAGTTACCTATATGTCATGATAATCATTTTTCGCGGGTAGTTCTGCTTTTGTATGCAATTTTTATTTGAAGTTCCTAAAACCTGACTGTCCCATCTCAACTGGTCAGTTAGAGTTTCTAATGCTAACAGACAACTGCTGCCTCATAGGGAAAAAAAGGGGATAAGAAAGGTAATGTGAAAGCATCAGGCAGATACTTTTTTGGCAAAATTATAAATAGCAATCAAAGATAATGTTATGATAGATATTCAAAAAAGTTTATTTTCTGGTGTCAGTATCTCTTCAAGCAGACCTTGTGAGTTTCCCTTTAACGCCAAGAGGGATCGTGTATGAGCCCGATAGGGACCCCTAGGATCAGCACACAGACCCCCACAGCTGTTAGTAGTGATCTCGTGGCCAGTATTGTAGCGAGCAGGAGGGCAGTTAGACAGACAGGGGAGTGAGGTGCAGAAGCAGTGACACTAGCACATTAGCCCTCACCGAGTTTGTCTGAGGACGTGACAATATCTGCTGGCACGCACGAGTCCAGATCTGCATCCAGAATGCCAAGTGGGTCAAGCTGAGCAACATGGTGCCCACGGATCTATAGAAATTGAAGGTTCCAAGGACAGGACATGGGAGGGGTTGAAGTAGAACAGTAGGAAGAGAAGAGAAATGCATGGAGGAGGCGTAGCAGTCAGATGGCGGCAGGTTGGAGGTGCAGGTGGGAGAAGTAGCACAAAGGAAGGAAAGAGGAAGAAGAGGTAAAGGGGCACAAAGACAACAGGAGGAGGAAAAAGCACAGAAAAGAGAACGTTACAACAAGTCTAACACAACGATTCTCACCCATATTTGGAGATCCGACTATCACAGGAGCCCCATCAAAATTAACAGAACTAATTCCGAGCGGGTCAAGCTTTGCAATGTGATGACCCCTCACCTGGAAGCAACGACAAATCATGTTAAAAAAAAAAAAGCCAGCACTCCTCCAGCCCGACCCCCAGCCAACTGTTGGCGTCTTAAAAATCTCCTGGAAAACCCACCGACTACCTACTTCTTTGTTATGATATCCTAGTCATTGTGCTGCCAGCTGAAGATGCTGGGAGATGTATTTAACAATGGCTACAAGAAAACTCAGACAACTGTGATATAGAGCAATATTCAACTAACCACAATTTAAATTAAGGGGCGGATTTATCAAGGGTCAAAAATTTGAATTAGAAATTTGACTAGGGAGTTATTCAAATTATTATTACAGTTTAAGTCAATTGGAGAGGTCCAGGGATCATTTTGAGATGTTTGCAGCCTTCCTGACATTAACGTTTTTTCAGGAGATAAAACTCTAATCGCGTTTAATCAAATTCAATTCGGATTCGATTTTTCGAGTTGGAAAAATTCGATTTTAAGAATACATTTCAACTAGTTGAATTTATGGGAGTTTAAAAAAAATAAAATAAATAAACTCACATGAATTCGAAATTTGATAAATGTGCCTCTATATGTAGTATATTTATTGGACAAGGAAAGTCATTTACTAGTGGTGCCACGGTTAGGGACAACCCCATAGTGAGTATAATTGCTTAGAGCAGGCAATGCTTTAGTCAGACTTTCCCTCCCAGTGTAAGGCGGGTTATGAACTCCATTATATTATTAAACCCTGGGCACACAGTTCAAGGAAAACTTTTTCCAAAATAAATATTTAAACAGAAGGTTTATATCATATTAAAGACTCTTAGCAAACTGATATATATATTTAAGTAAATATTGTCCTTTTACATCCCATACTGCAGCTCTAACTGTAAAAGGAAGAAGTGTGAAAGCAAAAAGCACAACTTTGTCTGTTAATTGGCTCATGTGACCTAACATGTATCGTTTGTTTGTGTGCACAGTGAACCCTACGATGACAGGGGGCAGCCCTTATTTTTTAAAATGGCAGATTTCCATTTAGGATTACCCAGTGGCACATACTACTAAAAAAGTATATTATTATAAAAATGGTTATTTACATGAAGCAGGGTTTTACATACGAGCCGTTTTAGGCAATATTATTGTTTGGGGGGGGGGATAGTTTTCCTTTAATACACACATCTTCTGTGCAAAGCAACTTTCAGTGAAAGATGGCAAGATACTCTGTGCCTGTGCACGTATAATGGGCAGAAATGGGATATGCAATAGGATTCCGTTTACCTGATAGGCACGTATGAGAGATTGTACAGCGAGATGATCCTCCACAAGCTTGTCTACATTAGGCTGGGCATGGAGCAATGACTGAGCCTGGGTAAGGGTGGACAGACTGCTCCCAAGAGACGGGGGACTTTGGTAAGCTGCACCGGGGGATGCGCCTGCATTTGCATTCCTGAAGAAGATGTCCCATGACTGTAAGGGGAAAAGAAAGAAACACATGTATATTCTGTTGCTAATTCATTAGACAATGAAGCTGTAATATAGACCAGGTCAGGGATTACACACCATTTTCTCATTACTAGAAGAAATAAAGGTCCTCTAATAGAGCTAAGAAGGAACACCAATGTACTATGTTGCTGTATGTGAGGCTTGAAATGGACATTTAGCACAAGGAATGTAGGGTCAGTTGCTTCCATACTGCTGCCCTTCTGGAAATCCCCCCCAAGTGTTTTATCGACAAGCAGCGTGACATGGGTATAAAGTTCTTGGCACTTACTGAAACAAAAGTCAGCAAAAGCAATTTCCCTCTTGTACTAGAACACACAGTTCCTGGAGAAAACAAAAGCTTCCTATAAATGCAGCTGTAAGGCCAACATTTGTGCTATGGCTGCTCCCATTGAACTCCCAACGTTCTCCATTAGCGATCAGCTGGGGGTACACACCCCAGGCATGGAATTCACCTCCCCAGGAGGGAGAAAGTACATTGGGAAAGGTCCCAGCGACTGCGCTAGTTTAATAGGACAAGAACAAGGCCGGTGGAGGACTGCTATTTTAAGTACGTGGGGGAGTCACGGAAAGTGGGGCCATGTGAGGAGTGTCGGGGTATCTTGTTTGATGGTAATTCCAGTGCCAAGAGAGCAGCCACAGAGGAGCACATAATGTATATTTAATAGGGATACACTCATTTGTATTAGCTCAAGGCTCCTACTCATTGTGCCACTGGCCCTGATAACAACAGTGACTTTGAAGGGGTCGTTCACCCGAGTTAACTTTTAGCATGATGTCGAGAGGTATATTCTGACACAATTTGCAATTGGTTTTGTGGTTTTTGCCTTATTTAGCTTTTTATTCAGCAGCTCTCCGGTTTGCAATTTCAGCAATCTACTTGCTAGGGCCCAAATTACCCTAGCAAACATGCACTGAATTGAATGTTAGCAATAACAATACATTTGGAGCCTTACAGAGCATTTGTTTTGTTTTTTAGATGGGGTCAGTGACCCCCATTTGAAAGCTGGAAAGAGTCAAAGAGGGCAAATAAAACATAAGCCATTAGCCAATCTATAACATACTACTTAAAGGTGAACCACCCCTTTAAGGCACAAGGGACAGGGTGTCCTCTGCCAGAGTTTGGGAACATTTCCCACATAAATTCCTACACACCCCTCTGCAGTCTTTCCATCACACGACTGCTAACCCTTTATCTACCAGGCAAGGCTTCCATCTCACACTGCAAACAATGTGGGGAAGACACAATGTGCAATGGTACAGTCAAATCCCAACAGAGGGGTTAATAAAGGCCCCGAATTGAGAAATATTCCAGCCTAACACTGGAGCCCAGCCAGGTAGAGAGGATGTATAATGTACTATTAATTCCAGCACAAACCAACAAGTACTGACTGACCTGTTATCCACAATGCTCAAGACCTGGGGCTTCCAGGATAACAGATCTTTCTGTAATTTGGATCTTCATACCTTAAGTCTATTAGAAAACCATGTAAACATTAAATAAACCCAATAAGCTGGTTTTGCTTCCAATAAGGATTAATTATATCTTAGCTTGGATCAAGTACAAGCTACAGATTTATTATTACAGAGAAAAAGGATTTTTTTTTTAATAATTTGGATAAGATAGTCTATGGGAGATGGCCTTTCCATAATTCGGAGCTTTCTGGATAATCTGTTTAAAGATAATGGATCACTCACGTATGTGTATGTACACATACGCTGTTTTCTCGGGGTCAATAAATCATTATTTCGAGTGAAGGGTTATACAATATTCTTTGTTTTTTGACTCTGGTACCCAGGATAATACCTCTCTCTATAAGCATATACATCATATCAATACTTTTTTTATTTTTAATAGTTTCCAGATTGAAACATTGCCGTTTAAAATGCTTAAGTCTGTCCTGCTGGCTCATACGAGTCATGTTACAGCCACAAAAGGGCAATGTTTCAGGTCACCTGTATCTTGATAAAAGCAGGCTGGGTGTCCCTAAACCTTGCCCTTTTTTGTATGACTTAGGGTTAAATAAAACCTTGTACAACTTCAATTCTCAGTGCCCTGCTGGTTCCGCCTTCACAAATAAGGCGACATATTGTACCTAGAGCTGCAGTGAGTGAGTACAGATGGACAGACAGCAGGACTATGTAAAAATTCACAATGACCAATTTACAGCTTGAAATAAAACCCACCACCATAAGAGACCAGCTTGGATATCACGCAAACCCATACATTGTACATATATTGTTTAGGAAGCTGTCTGGACCAGTTGTTAGCAACTATTGAATAAATTCTAGCAGCTGCCTTTAAAGGAACAGTTCAGTGTGAAAATAAAACGTAAAATGTAAATAGAAAGGCTGTGCAAAATAAAAAATGTTTCTAATATAGTTAGTTAGCCAAAAATGTAATGTATAAAGGCTGGAGTGACTGGATGTCTAACATAACAGAACACTACTTCCTGCTTTTCAGCTCTCTAACGCTGAGTTAGTCAGCAACTTGAAGTGGGCCACATGGGACATAACTGTTCAGTAAATTTGCAATTGATCCTTAGCATGCAGCCCAGGTTCAAAAGCAACAGTTATGACCACTGTGTCCCTCCCTCAAGTCACTGATTGGCTACTGCCTGGTACCCAATCAGTGGAAACCAAGAGAGCTGAAAAGCAGAAAGTAGTGTTCTGGCTATTATGTTACACATCCAGTCACTCCAGCCTTTATACATTACATTTTTGGCTAACTAACTATATTAAACATTTTTTATTTTTGCACAGCTTGTCTATTTACCCAGTTTCTATTTTTACACTGAGCAATTCCTTTAATGACATTCTGCTCAGCAGGAACAAAGATAACACATGTATCAACTAAATGTATCAATTTAAACGTTTACATGTTCTTTTCATTATAGCTGGCTATTATATAAGGAAACCAGTTTAGTACATATTTTTAATACAAACAACCTGCCACACCTTCTCCTAATGGCTGCTAAAGAAATGCACAATGGCCTATTCCCTGGCAGAGAACACACTACTTCATTATAGTAAGGGAGCTTGTTGTATTTTTTGGCATCTTTTCAGGCCAAATCTGTGTAATTATACACTACTATATATAGCAATGCAATTGGCACATCCCAGTGTTCAGTATCAAAATCTAATTGTTTTGGGCAGGGCCCTCTTTACCTCTGATATTCGTATTTGGAGGTCTGTGTGTGTTTTGCTGTATGTTTAGTGTACACACTTTTTTGTAGAGTTGTAGAAACAGGGCTGTCCAACTGGTGGCCTGTGGGCTGACATGAAAGTCTACCTGCTGTGTCTGCTTACCATGTGTAAACTTTAAAATGTATCAGTACATAGATTAATTGGCCCCTGCATTGTTTAAATCTCAAATTTAGACTTTAATCCCCTGCATTGTTTACACCTGTGTGTCCCTGTGTGTGCCATACTCTGCCTGTCCTATGCTCCCTGTGTGAGCCATACTCTGCCTGTCCTATGCTCCCTGTGTGAGCCATACTCTGTCTTCCCTATGCTCCCTTCCCTGTGTGTGCCCTGCTCTGCCTGTGTGTGACATACTCTGTCTGTGGTTATAAGCCTGGCATTTGTTCTGAGGGTTTGTTAACATTTGAAAAGTATTGTAAGGTGTTTAATCATGTGCTGGGCGTGCTGCATTATCCACAGGGGAGGAGGAGGCATATGGATTTAAGGGTATGTCTTAATATGGCTTAACTTTTTTCACATATGAGTGATAAATGATATCCCTGCAGTGAGCATCAAAGATTTGTTTTTTGGTGTGGATTTAGTCTTGAAGTAACATGGGCGGGGTTTAAAGTGGGTGTGGTTTAAAACAGGGAGTGGCCAACACTGGCTTCCTTTATCGGTCCTCCACAATGTAGACCAGAAAAATTCTGGCCCTCGTTACCACAAAAGTTGGACAGCACTGCTGTAGAATATGATGGGGTTTTATAAATAGATGAGACTGTGCTAAGTCACAAAACAATGCAATAATTGTCTATATGCTGATCAATAAGATTCTTCTCAGGATTGCACCACTTTTCCTACATTTGTTTAATCACCAGTCAAACACGAATGTAGTTACACTGAAATTTGGAGAAAATTATTGGCTCACAGGCTTTTTCCCAGTAACAAAGCATATGAATTTGTAGGACAGGGCTACTCAACTTTTGTTTTACATGTAGCAGGCCGGCCATACTGCATTGTCAATGTATTCATTTCATTACAAGAGCAGGAGCTGCCATACTGCATTTTCGAGATGTTACAACACCTCGTGTTCCATAGGCCTCAGACTTGAATCAGTGGGTTCTATATTAGGCTCAAGTACTCACTGCAGTCTTAGTGTTTATGTGTGGGGGGGGCAGTTGGACTAAATGCTTGCAAATCACTTCATTTTCTCTGCAGGTCATAAAGTTATAGGGGAGCTAACAGCCCCCCCCCCCCCCCAAAAAAAAACAGAATTCAACCATTTTTTTTTTACAATACACATTAAAACCTCTGAAATAAAATAGATGTAACTGCTATTGGAAGCAGTATCTGTCTCTTGCTATTCTCTGCATTGCTGGTTATGACTCTTGAAAGACATAGCAGAAGTCAGCCTTGAATGCTTTCTAACATCACTCAGCTAGGTTCTACTATGCGGTTTCAAATCCACCAGGGCTGCTTCCCAATTTCCCAGGTGTATGTTCTTTTATAGAACAAAAGATTGCAATGAATTATGGATACAGCATTCCATGTAATGATTTGACGCCTTGTTTGGATGGTTCTCCTGCTCCGCCTGCTGCAGTCAGTGATGATGACATGAAGCTCCATTAGGCAAAACTTTATGATCCTCAAGGTTCTCTTGCCAAAACAAGTGACCATCACCAGTCGTTGCAGCAACCTTATGAGGCCCGATGCTTGCCCCCAAACGTGCACTTGTTATTCCCTGGCATGCAGCAGACATTAAGCAGCAGGTCTCCTTCCTTACCTTATGGACACTCTTAGGGTTCTCTAGCCAAGCATAGTACATTTCCTCCACATAGTTGGAGTTAGTCCCACTGAGAAAAGGCTCTGCGGCCACAGGTGTACTGAGGCACCTGAACTGCTGAAACGTCCTGGGGGCCGCAGGCCTGTTGTGTTTAAGGGATCGTATAGTCTGGGAGGCCGTTAAAGGCCGGAGTTTAGAGGCACAAGTCCTTAGGTTAAACATGTCTGTCTTCTGCTGGAAGGGTCTCTGCTGGAAATTTCCTCTGAAACCTTGAAAGAAAAAGAAAGATAAGAATAAGTATCAATAAAGTGATGTTATATTTTAATGATTAAAGGGAAAATGAAAAAGTGTGTGTGTGTGTGTGTGTGTGTGTTTTTAGAGTTTACTCAAATAACGGATTCCACTACAAACAAAATAACTGCCTTTTGCACAAATCCTGCATGTAGAGAGACATGATGTCTGGTGATTTTAATAGAGTGAGCTCTAATACATCATCTAGGCAAAAGGAGCCCCCTATAAGATACAATGGATCTAACTGTCAGTGCATATCTGACACCCAACTGCTGCATGAAGACAGAATGAAGAGAAACAGATGCTGAGAGGAATAGTGAACATAAACTTAATTATTTGAGAAACCATTTAGAATTAATTGATTATGTTTAGAAAGTTTCTTATTTCAGTATGATGGAGCATATATTAAATTTTCATGGTTCCCCTTTAACATGCTTCTTTGTACTGATCTCTGGCAGTGAAAGGGTCAATGCTCTTTCAGTAAGAGAGTCAGCAACAGGGGGGCTGTTTGGGCCTGTGTGTACCTGAAATACCAGGACCAATCTGGAATCCATGTATTTGCCTGCTGGAGATTTCCCCTAGGCCTAGACTATCCTTTTGTGTTGCACACTTGTTGCGTTCAAAGTTAAAATGAGGGCAATGAAAAATGTTAATGCCCAATTTAGAAATCTGGACATAATGGCGGCAAGAGTTTACTCGTGTGGAAACTTTGTGCGACTTGGGAAATCCATTGCCAGGATTCTCAAGGTTCGGTACTCGGCTGAATCTTTCGTGAAGGATTCTCGAGGTTCGGCCGAATCCAAAATAGTGGATTCGGTGCATCCCTAGTTTGTGTGCAATTAGTTATAAAGTGCTAAGTGCTTTCACAACTCCTGTGTAGTTTCAACTTAATCACGCTCCATATCTCCCATTAATTCAATATAAATACCATCAAATCAACGCCTTAATCGATTATATACAACCAATGAATTAATTGTCTTTAATGAATTGTAAGAATTACTTATTCGCATTAATGAATTATAAAGTGACACGTGCTTTCAAACCACTTCTATATAGTTCCTTCTATAACTTAATCACCCTCCATATCTCCCATTAATTCAAATAATCCAATAAAAAGTATAGAAGGCAAGGAGAAGTGAATGGAACATTGGCAAATGAGGGAGCACGCGACCTCTGGGCCGACAGATCTGAAAGAATACGTGATTGGATCTCCTGACCTTGGGCAAATACATAATCTGCCTGTACGCTGGGCATTAGAATAGGAGCTCTTTATATTTAATCCCCTAATTTAAGATCTAGTTACTCTCCTAAACGCAGTGGTGCCCAAGGAACAGCTTCATAGGGCGACACACACAGTTTATCTGTCACATTGTGATGCTTTGGCTGAGAGTTACAAGTCAAACAGCTGTAGAGACACAAGTGGACTTTAAAGGAGAAGGGAAGGCTAAAAAGTAAGCTTTATTAGAAAGGTCTATATAAATACACCAGTAAACCCTCAAAATAATGCTGCTCTGAGTCCTCTCTCAACAGAAACACCACATTTCTTTCCTTCAATTGTGTACACATGGGCTTCTGTATCAGACTTCCTGTTTTCAGCAAAAACCTTTAGAGCACGGCCTTGAGCATGCTCAGTTTGCTCCTTCCCTCTCCCTTCTCTGGTGTAATCTGAGCCCAGAGCTATGAGTGAGCAGGGAGAGACTCAGTCAAGAAGTGATGTCACACCAAGCCAATATGGCAGTTGCTATCCTAAACAAACCGAAAACTTCAAGAGCTGTTTACTCAAGTATAATAAAGCAGTCTGCAGAATAAATATAGTGTTAAAGCTTGCACTATTGTAGAAAATCTATTGGCATTAAACTGCTTCAGTAGCTTTCCTTCTCCTTTAAGGTGGCCATAGACGCACAGATAACATTGTACAAAAAAAATTTCATATGATATTCAGTGCATGTATGGAGGGAGACAAGCCGACTGATATTGGCAGAAGACTTGGCTCGTCGATCAGGCTGGTCGGCACCCGAACATCAGCCATTGTTAGTGCTGAATTGTCAGATACAAGTTGAATTCTATTGTTTCTACCTGTATATCGGACGATTCAGCTCTACGTGTGTGTATTGAAACAAACAATCTTCTTTGGAAAGATATTAATTGTAAAGTCTATGGCCACCTTTACACAGTGACAAGTTTCAACCCTGCAGTTGCATTGCAATTGGACAGCAGTTCCTAATGATGGCAGATATAGTGACTGCTCTATGCGTTCCTCTCTGGTCACATGACTGGGCTCACAAGGAACGCTTTGCTACAGGCATTCGACACAAAGGCCATATAAAGGCCATGTTCCCCTTAACATTTACTGATACCAAAAGACCCCTAGGAAACATTAGGTAAATTATCACACACAACAGGCAATTGCTTGCTGGGTCACACTAAGCAATAGTATCTGCCATACACAGGGACATCCCTGCATCAGGTCGGGTACCCGCAAAATGGTCAGGTTTCAGGCAAAAAGTCCCTGATTCCGTGGCCATGCGGCAGTCTGCGGGTAACCCGGCTGGGTATCAAACAAAGGTGCAGGATTGAGTCCTTTCCACTCTGCCTTGTGGTTCTTCGAGTTTTTAACATTTTTGTGAAGATTCAGCGCCAGAGCAACGTCACTTCCGGTCAAATGTGACACCACTTCCGTTTCAGTGTGTTCCATGGGTCGAAAGTTTAGTTGGCCTATTGCGGGTCAGGAAGCTGGAACATGAGGGTCAAATTACGGGTTTCAAAAAAAAAAAATGCCCGCAGGACTCTAGCACAAGTACGCACAAGACTTTTTTCAATTACTGTCCATTATTTATTTGTTACTGTTTTTCCAAAATCTAAGTTTAAAGTTGAATGTTCGTGTCTCTGCTGTTTGAGTCTGACAGCTCAGTAATTTAGGAGCAGACTCTAAACGGTTATAATTTTGCAACATTGAGTTGATACATTTCTCAGCAGCATCTCTGGAATATTAGCAACTATTGTATCAAGTCTAACAGCTGCCTGTAATGAAACCCAGAGATTCTGCTCAGCAGGGACAAAGATAAGAAATGTATCATTAGAACAGTTTACAGGGTCGGCGACCCCCCTCCAGAGCTGCTTCAGAAGGTGAAACATGACTCTTTACACTTCAATATTAGAAAAACAGTGACACATAGAAAATAGAAAGTCATTGGAAAAAGTTGTTATTTCTGGTGATCTATCTGAAAACAACTAGTTGTTTAAGGGGGAACTAAAGCAAAATAATTAAATACACAGGAAGCATTTTTGCATACAGCAATGAAAAAAGAAGCCCAAGCTGTCCATGGCCTGACTGAGGGCCATTAAAATAATAACGATCACTCATAGTATAATTGTAGATCGGTTCAGTGGAAGAGGATGATGGGAATTGTATTGCAGCACAAGCTGGAGGGCATCAAGTTTGAAATCCAAGAGCAAATACTTTACAACAGTACAGTCACTGATAGGGACTACATGTCCCAGCATTCTGCTGCAGAACAATAGGAGTAGCTGGAATTCTGCCTGTGTCACTCACAGCTCTGGAAACAAGATGCATGTTCATATCAGGCAGAGACAGGACAACAGGTGCCGGGGACACAGAGGTGACATTGAGTAAAGGACAGAGTACAAGAGTGGAAAGCAAAGGAACAGAAAGAGAAGTGGCTATAGGAGCAAAGGCTACGGCTCTTCTAGTGGCAGGCACTGAAACGTCAGAACAGCTTCTCTTCCCCCAGTCAATGGGTTTCTCAAGGAGAAAATAGAATACAGACGTCAACACTATATATAAATACTGGAGAGGCTTGCATAGAAATTCACACCTAATGATGCCATTATCAGGCGATTAACACTAATTACACATGATGACGGAAAGGCTGGTATCTATAGAAAAGTGTGCCAATAAGATCAGGAGCTGGGCCCTAGGCACCAGCCCCCTCTGCTTACAGGACACTTGCACCAAAGAGGGGTATAACCTTCCCTCCTCCAGGGTCACCCACAAAACTTAGACAAAAGGCATGGGGGGCTTTTTTATTTTTAACTTTTTTCCACCTCTATACAGGCAGCCGGGGGGTCAAGTCGCTAAGTGTGCTGCCCAAAATACCTATATCATAAATACAGCCCTGAGGTATGGGCACAAGATTTTCCTAAAGACAAATTACAGTTTGATCTCCTTGTAGAGATCAGTGTTTCCTTTTATCTGCATGTCCAGTTCCCGGCTATACCTGGCTAATGTGGACCAAGCACAGAAATATTCAGTACATGAACCAACTCTGGGGCAAGATGGCTGCAAACAGCTCTGCAGGAAAGTACCGCTGGCTGTCCAAGGGTAAGAAGTAAATGATTAGGATGACTAACAAATTGCCCCCCCAAGTGATTTGCAGTTTCCTTCTCCTTTGAGAAGTAGGGCACCAGGGAATATGATCCCCGCAGATATTTTCTCCTTCTGGAACCCTAGCCCAGGCTGAGCAGAGCATTCGGGAAGCACACTGGGGACTATGCAACAGAACCAGAATCTACTGTGTTATCACTAGAACCTCCAAGTGTGAAGAGAGACCAGGAGAATGGAACTGGCACGTGCTACCGACTTGTGAATAAAAATGCAAGAATAGGTGGCTTCCACATCCACTGGCCATTGCAGACTGTTAAAATTAATCAGAATCATTTGCCTTATAATACACAGTAACAATTATGAAACAAAAATGTGTGTAAAATTTGAAATATGTGCTTCCATCTGTCACAGGGAGCAGGATTCTTATTTATAATAACAGGGAGCAAATTGCTCATTGTCCCATAGCTGTAGAGCCAGAGTACATGGAAAGAACCTCTTGAGTGGCCAGGACACTAAATAAGTTGATCATTGTTTGATCTGCCACTCAAGAAGCCACTGGATCACATGAGAAGCCCAAGCAGACCTGTTGGACCCATTCACCTTCAAATATGACACCTCAACCTCAAGATTTTCCACCGTCTTAATTAAAACTTATGGTTGAAACTGGAACCTTACACTGGCCAGCAGGGCCGACATTAGAAATCACGGGGACCCCATACAACAAAATTTTCCCTGGCGCCCAAGACCCACCCCAGATCCCGCCCACTCCACATCACAGTTAAAAGACCACACAGACATCAGCACTAAAAAAGTAACCCCACACACACAAGTTATAAAAAGCTATTGATGGTCAGGGCCCCCTTATAAGGTAAAAAAAATTTTTTTTAAAAGGCATTGGTGCCAGGCCCCCTTACAAGTTAAAAATAAATTTAAAAAAATGTTTTTAAAAAAACTACATTAAACAGTGAATTAAAAAAAAGAAATAAAAACACAAATTGGTGTTCAGTAGAATTGAACTCATGGCTTCAGGACTTCGCAGGACTTTCGTGACTTTGGTTCTTTTCGCCTCTTTGTGGCTTCGGATCTTTTCAGCGCTTCCGCTGTTAGGGACTTCAAAAATGGCTGCAAAGCTTCGGCGCTCTCAAGGGGGCCTGACTCTTTCAAAAGTGCAGCACTGCCGGGCCCCCCTTCATGCCCGGGACACTTATCCTCCCTGAAGGCGGCCCTGCTGGCCAGTATCTTCATCTTGCTAAAATAAAGCACTTTCTAAACATAATCAATTAACCATTCCATATTGTTTATGAAATAATCAAGTTGCTCTTCAGAATCTAACTCAGCAACCTTTCTCTCTCAATGCTGGCTTCATGCTGATGTCTGGGTAAGATTATGATGAACAGGTAGGTCAAATATGTCTGAGGGGGGTTAACTTTCATAGTAGAGTTTAACTCAAATAACCAACTCCAGTACAAACAAGAGCTTACAAAAGAACCGACTCTGGCACACACTGCATTCAGCAAAACAGGATTTCCATCAGATGGCTATTTTAAAAGAGTGAGCTCTAACACATCTTCTAGCAAGAACCCAAAGGATATTTGACTTATCCGTCAATCAAGAGCTGACCACCTACTGCATGAAGAGAAAAGAAAGCGAAAGGTTGCCGAGTATGAAGAGTTACTTTATTATTTCAGAAACAGTATTTAATTGATTATATTTAGAAAGTTTTCATTTCAGTATAATGAAGCTTATATTAAATATTTATTTTCGTGATAGATCCCCTTTAAGGCCTCACACACTGAAGCCTTCCCTTACAGTATTGGCGGCCTGACTAATGACATCCTTATCTGAGGGAACATTCCTGTGGGGATTGAAAGGCCCATGCACACCAGAAATATAACCACACAGACTGGAAGGAGTTGTCTCCAGACCAGGGCTTTTTCTAATCCTAATATTTACTGGATGTACGGCCTAACATTAAAGGAGAAGGAAAATTTTCTTCCACTTGGGGGTGCCAAATGTTTGGCACCCCCAAGTGATTGTATTGACTTACCTGAAACCCCGGGCAGGTGCTCCGATCAGCAGAAAACTGTACCGGCCCAGGTTATTCCAGCGAGCACCACGGAACGGTCCTCTTCTGGCTTCTTTCTTCAAATTTCCCGGCAGCAGATGCATGCGCAGTAGAACAAATGATCCGACTTTTTAGTTAAAGTTCGGCTTTTCGATTTACTGCGCATGCACAGCCGCGAGAAGAAAAAAAAGAAGCTGAAAGAGGATTGGGTTTTGGTGTTTGCTGGAAGAACCCCGGGGCCGGTGCAGTTTTCTAGGAGCACCAGCCTGGGGTTTCGGGTAAGTCAATACAATCAACAAGTGGAAGATTTTTTTTCTCATTTAAAAGGGGTTATTAACCTTACAAAAGGCTTTTCAGTTGAGTTGTTTTCAGATGAATCCCCAGAAATAAAGATTTTTTTTGATTTTTTTTTTTTCCCCAAATTGAAGTTTAAAGTTTAATGTTCCCGTCTCTAGTGTTTCAGTCTGGCAGCTCAGTGATCAAGGAGCATCTGAACTGTAACAATTGGATACAATTTCTCATACATTTCTCAGTAGGATCTATGGGGAATATAAATGCAACTATTGTATCAATTCTAACAGCTGCCTGTAATGTAACTCAGGGATTATGCTCAGCATGGACAAAGATAAATGTAACAACTAAATGTATCAATTTACAACAGTTTACAAGGTCGCCGACCGCCCCCCCCTCCCAGAGCGCCGTTAGGTGAAAAATGAAACATTACATTTCAATATTAGACAAATGGTCACAAATAGAAAGTTATTGGAAAACGTCTATTTCTTGTGAATTGTCTGAAAACAACTGAACTGGAAAAAAATGTTTGAAGGTGAACAACCCCTTTAAAGGAGTAGTGTTGCTATACTTATAACACTATAGAAACGTGACATGCAATGATCCCTCCTCTTCACGGCTTCCCTGCCCGCTGTACATTGGGCTGATTTCAGTCATGCTGTGAGATCCTCTGGGCATTAATACCAGCTCGTGGGTCAGTTTTGGGTAAGCATCCTGCCATACTCCAGATTTCTTAATTGATATGTCTAAAATGGATATTGAATGTGCCAGTGCTCCATGTTGGTGAGTACATTGCCAGATAAACGGGTGCAGCTCCACCGCACAACTTCAGCAGCTACAAAACAAGGCCAGAATAAATATATGTGCCTTCCAAGTGCACGGCCATTAGTGGAGCTGTCAGTTTGTTTAGCTTGTGAGCCATTGGACAGATAACATGGAGGCTCAGCAAGTGAACAGCCACCAAATCTTTTCTTGCTCATATTCCTACTTACCTTGTGTGGGTCAGGATGTTAAAACCCAGAGGATTTGATCAAGGAAGACTGGAGAATGCTCAGTCAAAACATATTCTGATGCTCTAATAATTTAGACATATTAATCACACACTCACAGGTAAATGACAGCCCATGGACAGAACCACCAAGCAGGGACAGAACAGATCTCTCAACTGGGACATTAGCCTAAAGTTAATGACCAATAAATCGTTAAAGGAGAAGGAAAGGCTAAAATGTCTATATAAATACACCAGTAAACCCTCAAAGTAATGCTGCTCGGAGTCCTCTGTCAAAAGAATCGCCACAATAAGTTGCTTATCTCAATGTGCCACCCAAAGAGCTCATCTATAAACTTGCTTTTCAGCAGCCAAAGAGAACACTTGTCTAATATGACATACAGACATATGATTTGCCCTGGTTACAAAAGTTTAAAGGGGTGGTTCACCTTTAACTTAACTTTTAGCATGTTATAAAAAACCCCATCTAAAAAAAAAAAAACAAATGCTCAGTAAAGCTACAAATGTATAGTTATTGCTGCATTTTATTACTCAATCTTTCTGTTCAGGCATTCGCTTATTCACATTCCAGTTTCTTATTAAAATCAATGCATGGTTGTTCTGGTAATTTGGACCATAGCAACTAGATTGCTGAAACTGGAGAGTCACTAAACAAAAAGCTGAATAACTCAAAAACCACAAATAATAAAAAATGAAAACCAACTGCAAATTGTCTCACTGGGGGTCAGGCAGCAGCCCTGTGCAAGGAATTCCAGGGACACCAGCCACAGCTTTTCGTTGCCTTCTCAACAGCACATGACCTGATCTATTTTTATGCTGGAAACCACAATGAACTGTTCAGCATCAATCCACATGCTCCCAGCAGCAGGCAATGGGGCACAAGCAGCTAGTTAGACATCTCACATAAAACAAAACTGGAGGTGAGTAGTAAAACGTGTTCTATTATACAGGGAAGCTGAAGCAAGTTGCAGAGAATTGCAGAGATTCTATCCTAATGGCACTCAAAGCAGCTGCATTATGCTGGGAGTTGCAGCTCAGCAACAAGCTGCTGGCTGGACCCCATTTATGTGCCAGGCTGCCACAATCTTACCTACAAGATAAAACCACCATAAAACAAAAGTACTGGGGGGCTGAATTGTTTAAACTTATCAGAATAAGCATTACTTCAATATACATTTCCAATGTTTTTACAATTAAGTGTAAGAGCTATTGGATGCAATGCCTGCTTATTCCTTCCAGCTCTCTGGGCCTGGCTCTTGAAAGCAACGCAGCACAATCAGTCTCCAGGTCTGTTACTCTGCTGCATTCTGCTACATTGTTTCAGGAGTCAGAAAGAGAGAGAGAGAGAGAGAGAGAGAGGGGATAAAGAGAGGAGATAGAGGGGGGATAAAGAGAGGAGAGAGAGAGAGAGAGAGGACGAGGATAGAGGACAGAGAGAGGATAGAGAGAGAGAGAGAGAGAGAGAGGGCGAGGATAGAGAGGACAGAGAGAGGGTTAAGACAGCCCGAGCTCCATAGCCACACGCACGAACGACTCCAGGCGGAGAGATTGCACATGCGCACACGGATCCATGCCCCCAGCACTGTAACCTAGAACTCGCAGGCATGCCAGTGTCCGATAAGCTCTGACATCTGCTTTACTCACAAGCGGACGCTGTGGCCACTGCCAAGGACACGGCTCCCTCGTGCGCCCACCGACGTCCAGTTTTGACCGCCCCTGTGCCGTAAAGCGCTGTTAATGCACGCACTGACCTACCTCCCTAACACGACCTCGCTGCAACCCCGGTCACACTAGCCGAACTGCTACAGTCAACGCCACACCCCACAGCCCCCATAGGAACCAACGGGTGTAGCCGACACATCCTCCTGCGGATGCAACGAGCCTACTGATTGGTCCTTCTCTTAGAGGACGCCGACCTATTACACCATATACCGACATACTACGGGGAAAACTACTATTTGCGGTTCCTTCTTCTTCTTTTTTTTTTTTATCACTCTGCTAACGACTCCCTCCCGGCACCTTATGGGTTTCCCCATGTTCTCACCTTAATCCGAAGAGAAAAACAAAACAACCGTCCACTCCGCCCGCCTGACGACTGCCTGAGTGAACTGGAAGGCGCGTCAGATCCTGAAAGGACACGCCCCTATCGTACTTGCGTCTATGACCACGCCCTGAAATGTGAGGCTTTCTCAAATGGGCTTCAAACTTTAGCAACTTTATGTGCATTGCGGACACTGCTGGTGTAGCCCCTCTGATTCCAATTGTAGTTACTCTCACTACTACCAGACAGCAGTTGTTGAAATAGTACGGGTTGCTGCTAAAGCGGGCGGTCTATATGATTGTGTAGGACTCTGTTCTTGTCATTGTGTAGTGCTGACACATTACAGTATTTAAAGGGGTTGATCACCTTTAATTTAACTTTTAGTATGATGTAGAGAGTGATATTCTGAGACAATTTGCAATTGGTTTCCGTTTTTTATTATTTAAGGTTTTTGAGTTATTTACATTTTTATTCAATTTGCATTATAAACAATCCAGGTAGCTAGGGTCCAAATTACCCTAGTAACCAGGTGCTGATTTGAATAAGAGACTGCAATATGAATAGGAGAGGAGCTGAACAGAAAGACGAGTAATAAAAAGTAACAGCAATAATAAGTGTAGCCTTACAGAGCATTTGCTTTTTAGATGGGGTCAGTGACCCCCATCTGAAAGGTGGAAAGATTCAGAAGAATCTTGGTGTGCACAAAGAGTTTTGTGTGAAAAAACAAAATGTTGCACTCATTCTGACCTGATAGTCCTTTAATGTTTAAAAATGTGGATTATTTGGATAAAATGGAGTCTATGGGAGATGACCACCCTGTAATTCAGAGCTTTCTGGATAACGAATTTCGTGATAATGGATTCAATACAGATATGCCCAGAACTCATCCCCAAATAACATACCACACATGCCCCTTTCTAGTTTCCATTTGATAGCCTTTCTGCCCTTTATTATATATTAAGGTTTTCAGATTTGCACAACTTTTACCAGAACATAAAATACTTTTTCATGTTAAACTAATTTTTTTTAAGCAGAAATCAAATCTAAGGGGGTTACAGTATTTATCAAAATTATCTCATTATTTTCTGAAAAGTACTCAGACAAAAATTTGCACGTGTTATTTCCCCTTATTTATCGATACATTTTCCTGAAAAAATCCAGTGCGGGGAAAAAACTTGAAAAAAAAGTTCTAATCTATTGAAAATTTCAGATTTTCCACCCGAGAACTTTTCGGATTTTTGCCCAAAAACCATGAAATCTTCGGATTATTGCACAAAACCCAGCGTAGATCAGGATATCTTCTGGACTGAGATGTCGGATTTTCGGATTTGGACTTTTTCCATCCTCATTTTTTTTCACTAAAAATTTGGATTTTATAGTAAAAGTAACTAAAATTTTTCACGTGTTTGGCAATCGGACTTTAATAAATAATCCCCTTAGTGTGTGTTGTAAATCTACAATCTAAATGTTAATGAAAGGGGGATCTTAAACGTTAACAAGAACCAAAATAAATGTGCCCATTAAATACTGTATGCCTGAGGTTGTGGTACTCAGTGACCTCTTTCAGGCCGCTATTCCTATAGCACAGTCCCAACAACAAAGTGTTCCTGGAAATTATTTTCTGTACTTGGCAACTATGCCCTTGGTCTGAGCTCAGACTTTCTGAATTTGTTGGCTGGTATTGTTTGTGTCCTTAGCGCACAGTTCAGCATTTGTGGTGTTTATTAACAAAAAGCATTTGTAATATGCCGTGTGCTTACAAAGGTCACTAATGTAATTGAACGTCATGGAAACAGCTAATTGTTATTTATTTGCCAACGGCCCCCTGCAGAATGCTGTCATGAAGTGTGTGTTTCTTCTTTCTATGACTTTGGTTTCAAGCCATTCATTTTATTGGACTAAAAAGCCACTCTAAAGAACCTCAAATTAGATCCTGGAATTAATTTAATTACTGTATCATGAAAAAACATTTCTTCACCTAAATCAGACACATAACAGTCCTCTCTCTTCACTAAAGTCTCGAATCAGCCAAGTGGAAAGGGGTCAGAGATGTGATGCTCTTCTCCCAGCCAGGGCTGATAAGAGCCATTCCATGTGCAGGGGAGGGGGGAAACCAAGGAGGGAGAGCTAAAAGATCCCAGCAAGGCCCCCTCACAGGTGAAGTGAAGGTCACACATAACATATACTCAAACATATTTATCCTCACAGAACCCAGACCTGTTGTACCAGCAGTATAAAAAAATGGTGATGGGTTCATGGTCAAATCAGCTTTCAGATGAGTCCAAACATGATTAGGTTTGGTACTCTGTCTATGAGATGTGAATATCTGGGCAGTTGCATCCATGAGAGAATTAAAAACCAATGAATATCATATCATCTCTCTCCTATGTTCCTATAAGGACTTATGGTGATTATATTCTTGACCTAGTTCTTACTCAGAAGAGGTTATAAAAAACTCAATGGGGTATATTTATCAAAGAGTGAAGTTAGAGATCACCACAGTCCTCTAGAGTGAAATTCCGCCACTCTCCATTGATTTCTATGGTATTTTGAAAGGCGTATTTATCAACGGATGAACTTTAACCCATTGATAAATACTCTTTTAAAAATCCCATAGAAATAAATAGAGAGTGGCTTAATTTCACTCAAGAGAGGACTGTAGTGACCTATAACCAGGTCCGGACTGAGAATTAAAATAGGCCCTGGCATTTCAGGTACACAGAGGCCCAATCAGCCCACATAGAGGCCCAATCTGCCCCCACCAGCCCACTAAATACTGACTTTCTATGGGACCTTATAGCAGCCCCTCTGGCATTTGCCAGAACCCACAGATTGCCAGTCCGGGCCTGCCTATAACTTCACTCTTTGATAAATATACCCCTATGTGTCCTGCTAGGCCACACCCTGTTATCTGATGCTCCTGAAATCACTGATAATCTATCAACTCTTCTGACTAAGATTTGGATTTACTTAGGGGGACCAATTGCGGTTGGAAGTTCATCCCGTTTGTTCCCCTTGCCTCCAGTACCTGGAATTCTATATCTAGGGCTGCTCCGGCCATGAGGCAAGGTGAGAATCTTGCCTCAGGTGGCACAGAGCGGTCAATTACCATTGGCGGCAAAAAGCCGCCTCTGGTAACTTTAAGAGCCGAATTTCCGTTTTTTAAAATTCACCTACGTTTTTTAAGACCCACTCCGACGCTATGTTTTCCCCCTTTTTATTTAACAACTGTTTGTAATTGTATTTTTAATGTATGCCTATTTTTGTAACATCTTTTGTTAAGGTGCACTGTTATACCTTTTATCATATTAAATATATAACTTAATAAGTTTGTTTTTGGTGCTATAAACGAAACTAGCCTGAAAGTGTGTACCTGTGAGCCTTAGGGCTCTTACACACGGGCGGTTTTACCTGCGCTCCCCTGTATTGCACTTTCTTCCGTTCAGCCACAGACAAACCCAATTATTGTGAAGGGGGCTGTACTCACAAAGATGCACATATGAGCCGAACGCAGGTGAAATGCAACATTCTGCATCCCACCTGCGTTTGGCGCTTACATGAGTCTTTGTGAGTACAGCCCCCTTCACAATAATTGACTGCATCTACTCTTGCACTCCCTTGTGGCTGAACGGAAGAAAGTGCAACGCAGGGGAGCGCAGAAAAAAACAGCCGTGTGTAAGAGCCCTCTGCATGTTATATGCTATTTAACCATTTGAGTGTTGGTAGGAAGTGTGTGTTTCAATTACATTAACCCTTTCACTACTAGAGTACCTGATTTCTCTCAAGGCCAGTGTGAAGTTTGAGATTGGTAGCAGCCAGTTTTGTGTGCGTTTTGTGGGTGTTGGTTGGTGTTTGGGGTGCTGTTAAGGTAGTTAACCTGTGTGCAAGGTGGGTGAGAGACTGAGTTAGTTACCCCTGATTAGGTCTGGACTTCAAAATAGGCCCTGGCATTTCATCTACACAGAGGCCCAAACAGCACCTCACCAGGCCAATACATAGTTACTGTCTATGGCAACTTACAGCAGCCCCTCTGGCATTTGCCAGAACCCACAGATTGCCAGTCCGGGCCTGCCCCTGATAGCCACACCTAAAGTCACGTTCAGCCAGAAGTACCGTAATCGTAACAAATTGGAGAATGCAGTCATGAAGTGTGTGTTTCTTGACTATGACTTTGGTTTCAAGCCATTCATTTTATTGGACTAAAAACGACTCTAAATAACCTCAAATTAGATCCTGGAATTAATTTAATTATGTTGTAATATGATTTCATTAGAGCCTTAATTGACAATCCAGGATAATTGATGGGGGCGCATGCGCATTCCAGGGTGTAATTTGAGGTTGGTCAATTGAGGCTCTGGTGAGTATAGCATATTTTGGTTGCACCCATCAATAATTGGCACACGGGATACCTCTTTATATAACTGAACTGTATTTTAAACACCAGCGTTATCAGGCTGGGCCCCTTCTGACATAATGTTGAGGGCTTAGTTAACTGAGATGAAGAAATTACTGTTGGCCATAAATGTTCAGATGTGGTCAGACAAGTTGGCTTGGGTCTTGGTTTTGGCTCTCCACAATACAGCCAAACCATCTGGCGTAACTATATAGGAAGCAGACGGGTCTGCTTTCTCTATAGTTATTCAGCCTAAAGGAAATTTGCTTGCCTGTTATCTGCAGACAGGTGTGCACAGACAAAGGATGGGAAGGAGGGCTGGGTTCATTGCAGTATGCCAGCCCCCCTGCAAAAATCTTTGGCGAGTCCTGGTGTGAACTTGTTATGTCACTGCCATTTGGAAATGTATGTCAAGTCAATTCTGACTGGCTATTTTGGCAGGTCGCAGATGATCTATCCAGATTGGAACATAAGATCTTCTGATGCATCTAGTATATGGGTGCATGGTGTATCAGCAGATGCAGAATAATGATCCGACCCTTACCCAAACTTTTGCTACCCACACCCGACCCTAACCTGGTGAGTATCGCTATATATAGGCCCACACCTGCCCCACTGTGATCTCACAGAGGGGTGGGACACAAGGGTGTACTTCTTTAAAAGGCAAAGGCTGGCGGCAGAAGTGGGGCATAGGTAGGGTGGGCCGCAGATGTTGTGTGGATGTTGGCCCAAACCCACTTTACCCGTGGGTAGACCCACAGGTCCCACGGAAGTTGGCCTGGCCCATACTAATGCAAAAGTTAAAAGGAACCACGCGTCTTCTTCTACTGCAGCCCCAATCATTTGGACTATTGGCCCCGAATGAGGGGAGCATTGAAATGTGGCCATTTTATGGTATCCCATGGGTCAGACACCATGTAGGATTGGCCAGTTGAATAGTCATCTTTAAACTGTGTAGTCAGCACATTTTGAACAATTACATAGATTCACATACAATCAAAAGCAGGTCATTGTTTTACACAAGTCCAAAAGCCTGCTTAAAGTAGTTGAAATAAAATTGCTGGTGTGGTGCCCCTATAAGTACCGGAACAAGCAGCAGTTACACCAATTCCATCTATGTTCTTCAAGATATGATTGAGAGACCCTCATCCCTGTCACGTGTAGCGCAAACAGTACTGTGCTTTGGTTTTGAGAGATGTAGGTAGTGTTTCTGTTTAAAGGGCACATTTTGAAATAGTTAAAGCTTCAAGACTGGAAATTACAGATGGATCTGGTTGAAATGAAACAAGTACATACCATATATTGGATCCTGTGTACAGCTAGGCCAGGAAGGCACAGTTTATTTCACCACATTCCTTGTATGTTTGAGGAACACCCCTAGCTTCTTCCCAGTGTCATATCATACCATGTGTGTTGTTTGTGACAAGTCACTAGGTATATACAATATATAATGTGTTACTGCTTCTTTGGAAAGTTGCTTGATTTAGTAATCAGGTAGTTTCACCCAGTACCTAGTATTAGCTTCATGAAACGCCAAGTTTTGGCAAAGCTGGAAGGCTTCTGCTTTTTTGCGTTATTCTTCCTAAGTAATGTGGTGTTGGGTTTGCAAATACACAGGTAAGGGACCAAAAGATAATCCATCTCCAATCCAGCCTGCCCCTTTAAAACCATTTCTTTGAGGATGTTTCATTCATTAGTAGATAAAGTTGTTGTACCGTGTTAGCCAGTAAAAATAGCCAGAGATCTACAGGGTACACTTCATAAGGACGAGAGGCTCAAAAGCATATTTCCAGAGCCACCACTCCTAGCATTCAGACAGCCTCCCAACCTAAAGTCACTAATAACAAGAAGTGCCTTATTGCACCCCACCAAAATGGAACATACCTCTGTGGCAAAAATGAATGTAAAACCTGCCCACATGCTGACTTCAGACAAAATACCAATTCCGGACACATTAGAGGAATACAACATCCATGGTCATTAAAACTGTTCTCCTTCCAATGAAGTCTACTTAATACAATGAACTTAATGCATAACAAGGGGACTATATATGTATATATAGGAGAGACTGGGCAAAGTCTGAGAAAGAGAAATACACACCACCGATTCACTATAACCCAGGGGTGTCCAAACGTTTTGTAACGAGGGCCAGATTTGGTGAGGTGAAAATGTGTGGGGGCCGAACATTCAGCCTGACATTCTTTGAACCATTAACATCATTTAACTAATTTAAACAAGGCATTGTGTAGCCGTAGCAATAATATTTGGGCAATGGGCACATAAGTGAAATGATCTGCTTGGTCTATACAGCTGCCTGTGTGCTGAAGGTGTTGGCAATAGACACGTACTGGCTTTGTGATATTCTCCAGATATTCTATCACTATTAGTGCAATACCCTTCCCAAGGGGATAATATTGTGCACTATGGATAACCTGGTTACATTACCACACTCTGAAAAATGCAAAATTTTTCATGTCAATGAGGTGCTTGTCATCAGGAGATAGTGGTGGGGATGGACAACGAGTTAGTTGTGACCTAAGGACAATGTCAGTGAAGGCACCTGTAGCTCAAGCAAGACAATAGCTGGGTAATTGATGTTACTGTACACAGAAGCAATGGGTCTGGTTGTTTTACTCAAGAAATATGTCCCAGGTCTGTAACTGAACAATGGAGGAAGATATCTCATGAACAATATGTGGTATTGGCTATTGTATCAGCCTTTTTTAGGGTTGTCATTATATGTCACCAAGTATTTGATAGCTTGGCTACTATTTGCACTGTATAAATTACCCTGATTTTCAATGTAAAGTTACAAGACATTTATAAACAACGAACCGTGGCAAATATATGAAATTGTTGACATGGATTCAGGCAGTGACTGAGTTTAGTTTTGAGGTGGAAGAGACCAGTGCAATTGCAGTAAAGCTGGCCATA
Source organism: Xenopus laevis (assembly GCF_017654675.1). Classification (NCBI taxonomy): domain Eukaryota; kingdom Metazoa; phylum Chordata; class Amphibia; order Anura; family Pipidae; genus Xenopus; species Xenopus laevis. The sequence goes on along the minus strand of NC_054376.1, from coordinate 26,839,961 downwards.
GATGTTGAGATTTTTAAAAGATCCGATCCTCATCGCGAGACCACGATTTTCTCGGAACGATCGTACAAATTTACCATCAACTAAAAGAACAATTTGCCAGGAAAACAAAGGGGAGCTGCCTGCTTGGCCCTGCAAACATAGATAGATTGCACTGGGGCCGACACAGATTTTTTAACCTGGCTGATCAATTTCCTGACAGATGTCGGCCGAAAAATTGTAAGATGTACGATCGTTTGAATCCCACTAACCGAACGATAATTTCGAAGGATTGGTCGGACTTCCCTAAAATCGGTCGTTCTGCAAGAAAAATCGTTGCGACTATGGGGAGCTTAAGGAGAGCTGGATTGAGCTAAAACATGTAGTGATACTCCAGTTCAGAGCCTCTTTGAGTGACTTGCTGACACACTTTAGCAGATATGTTTTTTGCATACTATATCCAGGTATGGGATCTGTTATTTGGAAACCCATTATCCAGAATGCTCCAAATTATGGAAATGCCATCTCTTATAGACTCCATTATAATCAAATAATTAAAACTTAAAAAATTATTTCCTTTTTCTCTGTAATAATAAAACAGTACCTTGTACTTGATACCAACTATCAGGCTGTTGGGTGAAACAATAAGATAGTAGTGCAGGACTGGGTAAATATTTGCTTCTATGAAGGTCTGCAAACATTTGTATATTGATCTTTATATAAGAGCATTTTAGGGAGAAGTGCCAGCTCACAGGGTTTTGTCTTCCAGCAGCACAGGCCAGTGCTTATGCACATTCTGATTCAGAGAATCCAGGATTCTGTTCCTCTGTGTCAGCTACTTGTGACCTTGGCTGAGCCATTCTGGGGAGGAAATATTATGAATTATGAATTGGTATCTATATTCAGTCAGTACTAGTGCATAACACTCATAACACTAGAGATCTTTTTTATCTTAAAAAGTCATTTTCCAGTCATGTTAGTACAGGTATAGGACCCATTATCCAGAAAGCTCCGAATTACGGAAGGCTGTCTCCCATAGACTTAATTTTATCCAAATAATCCACATTTTTAAAAATGATTTGCTTTATCTCTGTAATAATAAAACAGTACCTTGTACTTCATCCAAACTAAGATATAATTAATCCTTATTGGAAGCAAAAGCAGCCTATTTGGTTTATTTAAAGTTTACATGATTTTCTAGTAGACTTAAGATCCATTATCCAGAAACCCCCAGATTCCAAGCATTCTGGATAACAGATCCCATACCTGTACTTCTGAGCTGCACTAAGCACCCATAAAAACAAACACATTCTGATAGACTGACACATCTATCATTTATTTAATACAAGTCCTTCTGGATTTCTTAGTTTAATCTTTAATAGATCTGCCTCATGGTGCCACTGTACTTCAACTATAGAACCAGAAATTCCTAAACATCTGCTCTACCCATGCTGGTTTATGGTATGATTTGTACCCACTATAGCATCACCATGATTTTTTTTTCCATTTTAACTTACCCAAACTATCATGCAAAACAGGTTTCCAGATCCCATATACAGTAGAACCCCCATTTTACGTTTTTCAGGGGACCAGAAAAAAAAGGTGTAAAATCCAGGAAAATGTAAAATCAGGGACATGTATTATGCATAATATATAGGTGGGACCACAAAACAACAATGTAAAATGAGGGAACACTTAAAATCAGGGGATGTAAAATGGGGGTTCTACTGTATATGTGTTTATATAAGTAAGGACAGCCCATAGCCACTGGGTGTGAGCTGCAGGAGATGTGATGACAGAAATAGAAGCAGTGAGAAGGAAAGAGAGATCAGCAGGCCGAGTCAGGGAATGACTACAAGGTGACAGCAAGGACGAGAGTCACTGGTATAAATGACAAGCACGTGAGCAGGTCTGAATGCCTTTACATTGTGCTTTCATCTCATTAACTGCTCTAGGACTCTGGGGCACATTCGTTCATTGGGAGTTTAATGAAACACAGTGAGAATGGAGAAACCCAAACATTTTCCATATTCTGCTCCACATTGTCCCAAGGCTCATTACTGGCAGACAATATAATGTTAATATTCACATTTAATTGTACATTAACGTGCTGAACTTTCACCCAGAGACCATGGCATATGTTTCCTTGCTACATGCCGTTCCTTGCTATTGTTACTGCTATTGTTACAGCAAACACAGGGTCCGGCACAAGAGCTGGCGGAATTCACCAGGTAACCTGTATTGGTTGCACTGGCCGGAGGTGTATGAGGAGAGGACACTGTCAGTGCAGTGATTGGCCCTCTCCCATCACACCCTCTCTATGACACGGGCTAGAGAGGGAGGGACATATGGGGCCCAGACTAGGTGCTGATGAGAAATGCCCCTAGTATTAGTCAGCTGATCACAGGACAGCTGGCAGAACAGGCATCCGGATCCTGTATGGAACAACTTTCAAAACCTTTGGAATTTGCATTTTAGAGGTCATGGCTTATTACATGCCTTCTTTCTATCCTTACTAGTACATAGGAGTGGGAGCTGCCATATAACCAATGAAAGGCTAATGTGGTCTGTTCTACTCTGTGCCCCATTTAGGTCCTACACACGTAATAATGTAAACGCAGCCCTGCAAATCAATGCTCATTTTCAAAGCATCTCCCAGTCTAACCCATTATTATGATATACTGACAGGGCAAGCACTTTATTTAATTAAATTATTTTACACGGATACAATTGATTTTCGAATTCACCTTTAATGAATTGTGTGCAGGCAGAGAATTGATTGTTGCAAGTGATCATATTAGCACTGAGCACTTTGTAGGACACAGAAGCACTTTATATTATCTCTAATCAAGTCTGAACATTTAAGGAAGTGTGGGGTTTTTTCTAAATCATTTTGGTTGGTTTATATACCTTTACATTTTCCTGAACCATCTAGCAAAAGTGAGTACATGTCAAATTACAAGTAAATTGTCTATCTTTTTGATACTGACAGGGCCGCCATCAGGGGGGACAGTGATCACGGGCCTGGCAAAATTTAAAGGGGGGCTCGTACCGCACTTTCGGATTAGCCGGGCTCCCTTAAGAGCATACAAGCTGACCGCCAAAGGTACGGACTGCTGCGACAAAGTGCTGAAGAACACTAAGACACAAGTAGAGGCGAAAGCCGCCAACTGGCACTAAAAGCCAATTGGAGCCAAAAGCTGCGAAAATACCTGAAAGCCGCCGATTGCGCCTGAAAACTGCGCAAAGAAGAGGGTAAGCTTGAAGAAAGTCGGTGACTAGACCCAGAGGAGTAGAATGAAGAAGACCTTTACAGGTAAGTTCCACTGAACACCAATGGTCTTTTTAAAATGTATTTATTTATTTTAAAGCCTGGCCAACGATGGTCTTTTTTAAACTTTTATGGGGGACCCTGGCCACCAATGGTTTTTTAAAAAACTTGACCCTGGCCACCAATTTTTTTTTTTTTACTAAAGGGGGACCGTGACCACCAATGTTTTTTTTTAATTGTAGGAGGGCCCTGACCTCCAGTGGCTTTTGTGTGTGTTTGCTGTTTTTAGCTCTGATTTCTGTTTGGACTTTTTTTATTGTGGTGTGGAATGGGCAGGATCTGGGGTGAGGCTTGGGGGGTCGGGCTGGGGACCAGGGGGGCCCAGAAAATTTTGCTGCATGGGGCCCTGTATACTGATATATAAAACAAATGCCCCAAAATCAAATACAAGGCTCTGACAGCTGCACCTTTTCTTATTTACGCAGCAGTATCTGGGCCCTGGTGGACTCTGGTTAGGGGTAACCAGAGGATATATTGGGTGCTCCTAAGAAGGCAAATATAAAAACTGGCAAAATAGATAGGCTGTGCAAAATAAAAAAATGTTTCTAATATAGTTAGATAGCCAAAAATGTAATGTATAAAGACTGTAGTGACTGGACATGTAACATAATAGCCAGAACACTACTTCCAGTTTTCAGGTCTCTTGGTTTCCACTCATTGGTTACCAGGCAGTAACCAATCAGTGACTTGAGGGGGGGGTCACATGGGATATAACTGCTCAGTGAGTTTGCAATTGAGCCTTAGCATGCAGCTCAGATTCATAGGCTAAGGAACCCCCTATCCCCCCAGGATGTAACCCTACCATTCAATTAAAACACAGACGTATTTTGGCAAAAATCTGTGGAGGTCACAGGCTTTATTTAACAGTTTAAGCATCAAGGACTAGGTACACCCTGACCCCAGCTGCGGCTCTTATTCTCCAAACGTGGGCTCAATGCCCCAAAAAAAAAGTTGGTCAAACATGAAGCAGGGATCATGGGGCCGAGCGCCCTCCGTGAACGCTTTTTAGCCCATCCCCCTGCTCCCTCATTGTGCATAAATGGCGCTAACCAAGTCTCTTGCATGCTTCAGACAAGACCGTGCAGTCCAAATCTGATGCACACTTGCGACTCCATAAAAGTAGGCCTGCACCATGACCAACTCATACTCCTTGAGCCGCACTGATGCCACCCAATGGAAAAAGGGGAGGGGTGACACCTATCCTTTTCCAATGGCCTATCTACCTGGCCCGTGACCTCCACCAATCTTTAAAGAACATCTTGATGTTCCCAATGAACAAACCCAAACCTCCCTCTGATAAGTGCACTCCGACTATACAGCTGTGTCTACTTACATTTTATATGTTATACTTTATCACACCCACACCAGAGGAACACATGAATTGCTGCATGGCCCTGTTAACTTTCTTCCTAGCCTTCTCTATGCCCTAGAAGGAAATGGCCCCCCCCCGCCAATTGCTCCTTTGTATTATATTTGTTGATGCTATATGGGGTCTTCTTATGTGTCATAAGGTTGTTCAAATTTATGGGATTCCAGCATAATGCCTCAAAAAACATAACTCTCTGCTGTTCTCATCTCATACCCCGCCAAGAGATCTTCATGTGTTCCTTCGGCAAACCCATCTGCTGACCTGCAGCCCCTGCATGCTTCATCGCCCAGAGAATAAATAAATGCCCTAATATCAAAACTTTGCAATTTGTTGCACCTCCTGCTTTGATAAAGACAGAACATGAGTTGACACCTCTCCTGCATCAATTATGGGCCTTATGTTTCTCCTGTATACCTTTGACTTCCTTCTTCCCAGTGATTTTATCCTTTCACTACTTTCCCCACCCATTGCTACCTCAGTTGCCTCACCTATTCTGAAAGAATGTGATCCAAACCTCTCTGGATGCCCCCATTATCTATCCCCTCCTTGTTCAGTACCTGCCTAAACTGAAAGGCTAAATGAAAGATGGGTTCCATCTTCATGCAATAACAATAGCTACCCTCCAGATGGACACACCGCCATATATTCCCTTACTAACCTAATGGGGCATGACACTCCCCTGTTTCCCGTATGTTTACCCATTTCCCTTTACCTATCTGATCCATTTTAGAACTCCTAATATAAATCAACAATTTCCCTTCTTGTATCAACACATGTTTGTACCATAAGCCCTTTCCTTTTTTATTTTTTTTTTATTTTCTAACCTAAATTAACACTCTCCTATCTTGTACCTGCCCGTGTTTGGCTATTAAACCTTTTCCTACTTTCTTATTAGATGGGGTGCGTAAAACTGCTCTAAACAGTAGACATTCAAAATGGTCAAACATACCTTTTTAATGCACCTAATATCAACTGTAACCTTTCTTTCACTATTGGTTCTCTTTTATGCACTTTGGGGCCCTCAAACTCTATCCCATCCTCTTATTAAATTTTAATTACTGGGTTGTGTGTTAAATCTGGTTTACCCTCTGCTATGGAGAAATGTAAAATAGCCACTAATGTGGCACTAACTGTAAGGGTTACAGTGTGGAACCGCTGTGATAGTGGATAGCCATTCCATTGGGAGAGGATATGGCGGAAGCCCAGGGGTGTACCCATAGATGGTAAGGGAGGCAGACATGGTGAAAATAAAGCAGGTTTACTTGGAGCTTGCAAATAACACAGGAACAGTTCAAAATAAGGTAATTACCAGGAAGGTGAGGATAAGGAAACAATGCTGGAACAAGGCAACACAGGAGCTTGGAATACAGGTAAGGAATCACTGGAACAAGATGCAGCGACCAGATACAGGATACGATTACAATTAATGACTCAGCCCTGAGCAAAGCTCAGGGCGGGGTTAATAAAGGGACGGTAATTGGGAATGGGAAACACATGTGGGTAAACGAGGTGGGTGGAGAATGGGGAGGAACACACTAGAAACTGACAGGTACATGAAACACAAGACACACAAGGGTAAGGATCAGCCTCAAAGAGCCCCCAGTGGCTCAAAAGAACACACAATGTCCAGAATCTGGGAAATAAAGGTTCGAGTCCCGGGCTGATCCTTACAGTACCCCCTCCTTAAGGGTCGACCTCCGGGCGACCCAACGAAAGACCCCCATCCTTTTTAGTCCAATGACTGGAGATGGGGACAAAAGTTTGCCAGGGTCAAAGGCTGAAGAGCCGCCAGGGTCAAAGGCTGGAGAGCCGCCAGGATCGGAAGCCAGATCAGAGAAGTCGCCAGAGTCAGGAGCCAGATCAGAGAAGTCGCCAGGGTCAGGAGCCAGATCAGATGGATGGCCAGAGTCAGCCTGCATAGCAGAAGAACCAGCCAAGGCACCCATTACAGGCGGCGGACCAGCAGAGGCACCCATTACAGGCGGCGGACCAGCAGAGGCACCCATTACAGGTGGCGGACCAGCAGAGGCACCCATTACAGGTGGCGGACCAGCAGAGGCACCCATTACAGGTGGCGGATTGCCCAGGACAACAGGAAGACCACCACGAATAGCAACAAGACTGGTAGACTCTGGAGCACCAGAACTATCAGATCCTGCAGCAGGAATGGCAGGTCTAGAAGTAGATTTGTCCGTGGGCCCAGAGGCCATGGTACACAGGTCCTCACAGGCTGAACCCAGCAAGGCTGTTGACACAGAGGCTGGAAGCGGCAAGGCTGCTGGCACAGGAGCTGCAGGCGGGACCACTGGCACAGGAGCTGCAGGCGGGACCACTGGCACAGGAGCTGCAGGCGGGACCACTGGCACAGGAGCTGCAGGCGGGACCACTGGCACAGGAGCTGCAGGCGGGACCACTGGCACAGGAGCTGCAGGCGGGACCACTGGCACAGGAGCTGCAGACTGGACTGTAGGAACTGGAGCTGAAAACGTAATGGGAGACATGGAAATTGACAGAGACAGCTTTCGGGGAGCCGGCACAGGCAGCTTTCGGGGAGCCGGCACAGGAGGCAGCTGCTGGGGGTCCGGCACTGGAACAAGAGGCAGCTGCTGGGGGACCGGCACTGGAGCAAGAGACTGCTTTCGGGGAGCCGGCACTGGAGCAGGAGGCTGCTTTCGGGGAGCCAGCACTGGAGCAGGAGGCAGCTGCTGGAGGACCAACACTGGAACAGGAGGCAGCTGCTGGAGGACCGGCACTGGAACAAGAGGCAGCTTTCGGGGAGCCAGCACTGGAACAAGAGGCAGCTGCTGGGGGACCGGCACTGGAACAAGAGGCAGCTGCTGGAGAACCGACACTGGAGGCAGCTGCTGAGAAGTCGGCACAGGAACAGGCAGCTTTCGGGGAGCCGGCACAGGAGGCAGCTGCTGGGGGACCGGCACTGGAACAAGAGGCAGCTGCTGGAGAACCGACACTGGAGGCAGCTGCTGAGAAGTCGGCACAGGAACAGGCAGCTTTCGGGGAGCCGGCACAGCAGACAGGACAGGCTGGGAAGCCGGCACAGCAGACAGGACAGGCTGGGAAGCCGGCACAGCAGACAGGACAGGCTGGGAAGCCGGCACAGCAGACAGGACAGGCTGGGAAGCCGGCACAGCAGACAGGACAGGCTGGGAAGCCGGCACAGCAGACAGGACAGGCTGGGAAGCCGGCACAGCAGACAGGACAGGCTGGGAAGCCGGCACAGCAGACAGGACAGGCTGGGAAGCCGGCACAGCAGACAGGACAGGCTGGGAAGCCGGCACAGCAGACAGGACAGGCTGGGAAGCCGGCACAGCAGACAGGACAGGCTGGGAAGCCGGCACAGCAGACAGCCAGTTGGGAGCCAGTCATCGGGAAGGTCCAGCTGGACACTTGGGTAGCCGATGCTGCTGCGAAGCCTCCTCTCTTGGGGGTACTAGGCACGGCAGAAGCCCCACTTCTGGGGGCGCAGGACAAGGCAGAAGCTGGGCCAGCACTGGAGGTAGCTGTTGCAGAGGGGTAGCAGGACCGGGAACAGAAGCAGACCGCTGTGGGGTAGAGGGCCCAGGAATAGACTGCGGAGGGATGGCTGGTGCTGGAACAGGAGCAGACTGCAGAGGCATAGCTGCCCCTGGAACAGGAGCAGACTGCAGAGACATAGCTGGCCCTGGAACAGGAGCAGACTGCAGAGACATAGCTGGCCCTGGAACAGGAGCAGACTGCAAAGGCATAGCTGGCCCTGGAACAGGAGCAGATTGCAAAGGCATAGCTGGCCCTGGAACAGGAGCAGACTGCAGAAGCATAGCTGGCCCTGGAACAGGAGCAGACTGCAGAAGCATAGCTGGCCCTGGAACAGGAGCAGACTGCAGAAGCATAGCTGGCCCTGGAACAGGAGCAGACTGCAGAAGCATAGCTGGCCCTGGAACAGGAGCAGACAGCGGTGGGGATTTCAAAGGCCAAGAAACTGGAGGTGGACGACCAGACACAGGCCAGATAGTTTGTAGCTCATCTTCGCTCGAATCTGAATCCTCCCAGCCCACATCGAAGACTGAATCCTCCCAGTCATCGTCAGAGAGAAAATCCTGGTAGACATCATCACAGAAATGGGAGCTGACTTTTGCCTCATTCTCCCCACCCCAAGGGAGTTGTAGTTCCACATCGGGACAAGAAAGCATGGAGGGCTTTCCCAAGGGCTTCTTGTTTGGCTGAGTCATTCTGTAAGGGTTACAGCGTGGAACCGCTGTGATAGTGGATAGCCATTCCATTGGGAGAGGATATGGCGGAAGCCCAGGGGTGTACCCATAGATGGTAAGGGAGGCAGACATGGTGAAAATAAAGCAGGTTTACTTGGAGCTTGCAAATAACACAGGAACAGTTCAAAATAAGGTAATTACCAGGAAGGTGAGGATAAGGAAACAATGCTGGAACAAGGCAACACAGGAGCTTGGAATCCAGGAGCTTGGGATACAGGTAAGGAATCACTGGAACAAGATACAGCGACCAGATACAGGATACGCATACAATTAATGACTCAGCCCTGAGCAAAGCTCAGGGCGGGGTTAATAAAGGGACGGTAATTGGGAATGGGAAACACATGTGGGTAAACGAGGTGGGTGGAGAATGGGGAGGAACACACTAGAAACTGACAGGTACATGAAACACAAGACACACAAGGGTAACGATCAGCCTCAAAGAGCCCCCAGTGGTTCAAAAGAACACACAATGTCCAGAATCTGGGAAATAAAGGTTCGAGTCCCGGGCTGATCCTTACACTAACTCCTGCTTTTGATTTACCCTCCTTGTAAAGTACTGTCAAAATGACAACAAATCTTTTATGTCACCATTACTCGCAGAATAGCTGCCATCTTTTCCACGCCCTTTTGTAGGTGGAAAGTTTTTTTTTTTAAATATAGACCTTTTGTACAGTTCTTCTAAGAGGGGTTCACCAGCTGCCATAAATTATTAGGACATGTATGAACTGTTCGAAACATTAGGCACAAGCTTAAAGAAAGCTCCCTTCTCTCCCTAGACAAGGCATATGTTATGTTGCTCTCCACATCTGGGACATGTTGGGCTTTTAATGAGATATTATGTCTCATGCAGATTAACACTAAATACCTTTAACCAGGGGTGAATCTGATGACAACTCTGCCTTAGCTGCTTTTGTTAATCTTATCTTATGAGGTGGTTGCTTTGCTTTCCTTAACCACTCATCCAATCTCCTGTTAATTATCCACCCCATAGGTATGACCCTACATGCAAAAGTAAGAGTGCCCAGTAGTGCTTGTAAATCCTTTAGTGTGACCTTGTCCTTGGCAACCAAATCCCTCCCTAATATCCTAGCCTTTATAACCTTCTCAATTGGCAGTCTGCATACTCCTATCTCTGTGTCAATTTTACTATTGTTTAAACTGCTACCGGAACACCAAATTCATTTAACAAAAGTTCTAGGTTTGATAGCAACTCCCTGCAGACTGTGGATCCTTTGTGGCTAACTAAAAGAAAATCACTTAAATAGTGGGCTATGCACTGACCTTACTTCCAGAAACCAATGCAAGAAAGTGCTAAAGCTTTCTAAAGCTCTATGAATGGGCCCACCATTCCGCCCAGAAATATTTCTTTATCCAATTTTTCTTTCAATACCTTAGGATACCCATTAACTGATTTCAAATTATTTTTAATTCTATCCCTACTTACTAAATGCTGCACTTACATTTTTTAAACAAAAACATTTTTAATACATCCAGGCTTTGTCCTATCTGAATGAACGTTTAACCAGGGGATTAATTTGCCAATGTTAATTGCTGCCCACCCATTCCATCCAGACCTCCATGTCTTTCTGCCCAAAACTCAAAGAATTGTTGTCCTCCAGCTTCTCTCTAAACTTTCTCTTAATTAAACCATGCATTGCTACCGTATGTGGTGAAAGTATTATAAACAGTATACATGTGCTTCACCAAATTAACACCATGCTCTAAATCAGGGCTGTCCAACTGGTGGACCCTCTTTATGTGGCCCTCCATATCAAAGTCTGTCTGATGTGTCTGTTTACCATATGTAAACTTTAAAAGGTATCACTACAGAGATTAACTGGCCCCTGCATTGTTTAAACTTCAAATTCAGACTAATCCCCTTTATTGTTCACACCTGTGATCCTCCTGTATTGTCCACACCTCTGTTGTTTATATAAAGGGGGGATAAAGGTCTGTACTGTTCCACCTGAGACCCAGACTGAAACTGCCCACATTGTTCACCTGTTCACACCTTATTCAAAATACTAATGGGGCACCAGCACTGTGTCACTGTATGTAGTACATATTAGACTGGTCCTGATTCCAGTCTCCTGCTCTGTTCTGTCTGGTATTTGTTCTGGGGGTTTGTTAGCATTTGAAAATTATTGTTAGTGGCCCCTAAGGTGTTTAATCATATGCTGAGGTACTGTATTATACACAGGGGAGGAGGAGGCATATGGATTTAAGGGTATGTCTTATATGACTTAACCTTTTTCACATATGAGTGGCAACCCTGCTGGTGCCAGACCAAGGTAGTTTGGCACCCTAGGCAAGAGCTTCAATCAGTGCCTCCTGTCCTGCATTACCATTTCCCTCCTTACCATGATGGTTAAATAAAGAGAGCAAGAGTGTACAACACATTTTCATTTATATTACTGCCCCCTGTACCTGTACCAGCAAGCCCAGCAGCCATCCATCATACAGCCCTCCAGCAGCCATCATATTGCCCCCAATCTTTACCTGTGTCAGCAGCAGCCAAAAATCTGATCAAATCATATTACCCCCAAGTATTTATGTAACTGTGCCAGCGCCCAGCCCAATTTGTACCTGGCTGTGCCAGCAGGAATCTTCACACTTTACAGTAATAGAAAGAATGTCTTGAGTTCAGTGCAACTGTGCAAGGCTGAGAGCAGCGAGAGCCACACCAAGCAGCCCCCCAGCTCTCTGCCTCTCTCTGACATCACATCAGTGACGTCATTGACACGTATACGCACAACGCGCTGCACTGCTGCACCGCACAGAAGTAGCTATTACTTGCTGGCAAGAGGAGAAGGTGAAAGAGGGAGATTCCACCCTACTGAGTGACCATGATTACTGAAACAAATGATTAAATAAACGCTTCAAATTAAAAAAAAAAACACATTAAAAGTGCCCCCTCAATGATGGCGTCCCAGACAGCCACCTACTCTGTCTACCCCTAGTTCCGGCCCTGATCCCTGCAGTGAGCACCAACCATCTGGTTTTTTGGTGTGCTATTAATATGGACATGGTCTTGCGGTAACATGGGTGTGGTTTAAAGTGGGTGTGGTCTAAAAACAGGGAGTGGCTAACACTGGCTTCCATTATCGGCCCTCCACTGTGTAGATTAGAAAAATTCCAGACCTTTGTAACAAATAAATTGGATAGCACTGCTATATATATATCAATTAGAAAATGAACAAATGATTAGAACAATAGATTCATTGATTAGAAAACAAACAATTGGTTAGAACAATAGATACATTGATTGGAAAACAGCAAACATTGTGTCCTGAAATGACTTGTGCCCTGAAATTTCTCTGTTTTAGGGGTCACCAGCCTTTAATATCCTTGAGACACATTCAATTGTAAAAAGAGTTGGGGATCAAAACAATCATGAAAAACTTCTTGGGGTGCCAAATAAGGGCTGTGATTGGCTATTTAGTAGCCCTTATGTGGACTGGTAGCATACAGGAGGCTCTGTTTGACAATACATCTAGTTTTTCTGCAAACAAAACTTGCCTCCAAGCCAATAATTCAGAAATAAGCACCTGCTTTAAGGCCACTGGAAGCAACATCCAAGGGGCTGGTGAGTACATGTTGCTTGTGAGTCACTGGTTGGGGATCACTGCTCTATATTTTCTGCCTGTTTTAGATCATTCATGAAGCATCTGTATCCTAGTTACTAGCCCTGGGATAGGAAATGCTATTTTTACTGCCTGTTTGGTAGCCCCTACTGGTACAAACTTGCAATTGCTCAAATAATGTCTGAATTTCTATCCATTTTAATTTCTCAATTTCACAGACATAATATTTGGACTCGTCTCCATAGATATGTTTAGCAATGTATTAATTTAATGTTGCCGTTTATAAACAATAAAAACCCATGTTCATAAAGCATATAATTTCTGCTGATATTTTGCCACTAAAAGACGCTAATTTTGATGATGGTGTCCCTTTAAAGGAGAACTAAACGTAAAATTACTGTGGGTACCAACATGTTAGGCCCTGTGCAGTGAACTGCACCAGCCAGGAGTATTGTTGCCAAAGTCCATCATCATCATCATCGTCATTTTTTTCTGTCTTGTTTTTATTCTAATCTGGACAGGCACATGGGCAGTAAAGCAAAGGCTAAACTTAGAAAAAAGAGCCAGCTTTTTCACTCTACTGTGCATGTGTCAGTTTTCACATTGTTCAAGAGAAATAAAGACTTTTTTTCAATTGCTTTCCATTTTTTACTATTTTTTTTCTCCCAAAACTGAAGTTTAAAGTTGAATATTCGTGTCTCTGGTGTTTCAGTCTGGCAGCTCAACGATTCGGGAGCAGATTCTGAACATTTAGTTAATGAATTTAGTTGATACATTTCTCAGCAGCATCTGTGGAATATTAGCAACTATGGTATCAATTCTAACAGCTGCCTGTAATGAAACTCAGGGATTCTGCTCAGCAGGGACAAAGATAAAAAATTTATCAACTAAATGTATCAGTTTGTAGTTTATAACAGTTACAGTCAGTGACCCCCCTCCCAGAGCTGCTTCAGAAACACATAAGAAGGTGGCAACGTATAAACTTCAATATTAGAAAAATGGTTACAAATAAAAAGTAACTGGAAAAAGCCTTTGGTAAACTATACACTTGAACGGAAAATAAGTGTTGGAAAGTGAACAACCTCTTTGAAAGGGTGGTTCACGTGTAACTTAAGTTTTAATAGGTTATAGAATGGCCAATTCTAAGCAACTTTTCAATTTGTCTAGTTTTTTAATTAGTTGTTTTTTTTCCTTCTGATTCTTTCAAGTTTTCAAATGAGGATCGCTGACCCCTTCTAAAAACAAATGCTCTCTAAAGCTACACATTTAGGGGCAGATTTACTAAGGGTCGAATATCGAGGGTTAATTAACCCTCGATATTCGACCAGGAACTAAAATCGTTCGACTTCGAATATCGAAGTCGAACGATTTAGCGCAAATCCTGCGATCGAACGATCGAAGGATTATTCGTTCGATCAAAAAAACGCAGGCAAGCCTATGGGGACCTTCCCCATAGGCTAACATTGAGTTCGGTAGCTTTTAGCTGCCGAACTAGGGGGTCGAAGTTTTTCTTAAAGAGACAGTACTTCGATTATCGAATGGTCGAATAGTCGAACAATTTTTAGTTCGAATCGTTCCATTCGTAGTCGAAGTCGTAGTCGAAGGTCGAAGTAGCCAAAAAAACACTTCGAAATTCGAAGTTTTTTTAATTCGAATCCTTCACTCGAGCTTTGTAAATGTGCCCCTTATTGTTATTGTTTTTTATTACTCATCTTTCTATACAGGCCTCTCCTATTCATAGTCCAGTCTCTTATTCAAACGAATGTGTGGTTCATAGGGTAATTTGGACCCTAGCAACGGATTGCTGCAATTGCAAACTGGAGAGCTAAAAAAAATAATAATAATAATAATAAAGCAAAAAAAATGAAAATCAATTGCAAATAGGGATGCATCGAATCCAGGATTCGGTTCGGTATTCTGCCATTTTCAGCAGGATTCGGATTCGCCCGAATCCTTGAGCCGAATCTGAATCCTTAAAATCATGTGACCGTTTGTCACAAAACATGGAAGTATAAAACTATTTTTCCCTCCCCCTCACTGATTTGCATATGCAAATTAGGTTTCGGATTCAGTTTGGTATTCTGCCGAATCTTTCACAAAGGAGTCGGGGGTTCGGCCGAATCCAAAAAAGTGGATTCGGTGCATCCCTAATTGCAAATTGTCTCAGAATATCACACTCTACATCATACTAAAAGTTAACTCAAAGGTGAACAACCCCTTTAAAGGAGAAAGGGTTCAAAATGGCTGGCACCCCCCAGTTATTGTCCAGCCCAGTGTGCTGGATGGAAGAAAACTGCACTGTCTGGGGTAGTAATAAGCAAGCAGGATGATTATGAGGGATATTCTGAGATAAATTGCAATTGGTTTTCATTTTTTATTACTTATGTTTTTTGAGTTATTCAGCTTTTTTATTCAGCAGCTCTCCAGTTTGCAATTTCAGCAAACTGGTTGCTAGGGTCCAGATTACCCTAGCAACCATGCATTGATATGAATAAGAGACTGGGATATGAATAGGAAAGGGTCTGTATAGAAAGAGGAGTAATAAAAAGTAGCAATAACAATACATTTGTAGCAGAGCATTTGTTTTTAGATGGGGGTCAGTGACCCCCATTTGAAAGATGGAAGGAGTCAGAAGAACAAGGGAAATAATTCGAAAACTATGAAAAAAATGGACCAACTGAAAAGATGCTTAGAATCGGCCAATGTGCTTCTAAACAGTCAGTTTATCCGTACTGCGCAGTCATTGATCTCTACAGGGATTTCAACGCTAGTTCCATTGACTATTATTTACAGCTGATCTTTCTGGAAACCTGATTTATATTTCTGGGATCAGGAAATGGCAAAACCAACCCGAAGTTCTGCTCTGCTGTTAACAAAATTGAAAGAGACGGGCACCAAAGCCACTTATGATTAAAAGCGCCTGTCTGTCACAGATAACATCTAAAACGACCTGCCCTGCCCTACAGCTGAAATACACCGTGGCTGCGACCGACCAGGATGTAAAGATGGCTGTCTAAAGGTGACGTTTCCACATGCTTAATGGTGACGTTGCCGGCAGTGGCGTTTCAGGCCTCGCTTTCAGATGGCTATGATCCCAGTCCTATGATACAATTATCCAATCATAACAACAGGCTGCTGTCCACAGCGAGGCTTGGTACGCTGGCGGTGTCTCTAGCCTATTTTGCTGTCTCTACCTGCACGTCATGTCTACCTTCGATTTATGTTCGGGGACCCCCAAATCATGGATATTTCTGCTGCTCCTTGGGCTGTCACAGCTTGGCTTATCAAGAGGACTTTATTTCCATATTGGCGAGACGGAAAAACGGTGTTTCATTGAGGAAATCCCGGATGAGACCATGGTGATAGGTGAGCGGGGTAGAATATTAGTTACCATGGTAATTGTTCCAAGGTAGGGCCCCCCAGCTCTTATTATACTGTCAGTGGCTTGTCTGTCTCTATAGATACTCTGCCCACACGGGTGCCAGCAGTCTCTATGAACAGGGATGTCGCAATGGCAACTCCCAAGTGTGTTTGATATGATCTATTTCTACAAGACACAGTAAGGGTCATTTATCAACACTGGGCAGATGTGCCCATGGGCAGTAACCCATGGCAACCAATCAGACTGCTGCTTTCATTGCTCTACCTGCAGCTGGCGTTAAAAAGCTAATCAGTGATTGGTTGCTATAGGTAACTGCCCGTGAGCAAATTTGCCCAGTGTTGATAAATGAGAACCAGTAACTAAATCAAACCCCCCCCACACAAACACTTATCGCCCCAAATCTAGAACCCTTTACTCCCTACTTTTTTGACATACCTGAGCAATTTCACTGCTGAAAATCAATATGGCAGCAATGTCTCTAATGAACTATATGTGAAGCTTTTACTCTGGGCACGTGATCAGGAATCCTGCAGTGGGGTCCGGAGTTTGATTTTGGCCTGGGAACTATCCTAACGGGGGAGGGGGGCTTCTATAAGGTCTGGACTAAGGTACAAAATAGGCCCTGGCATTCCAAGTACACCGAGGCCCAAACAGTCCCCTCCACACACTAGGGTTGCCAACTGGCCTGTATTTTACTGGCCTGGCCAGTAAAAATGATGGTTGATCCCAATGCTATTAATAGGGAAAAACCATAAAAATATAGGAAGGACGGTATTTTTTTCCCAAAAAAGGTGGTAATCCTACCCCCACAGGCTCAATAAATCATGACTCTATGGTCTATCTTACAGCAGTACCTTTGCCATTTGCCAGAATCTATTCATTGCCAGTCCAGTCCTGGTTTCTACTCGTACCCCAAAAACAGACAGACCAGTTTATTCCTTGGTGATTTATGTAGGAGCTGTCTAGGTTGGTAACTGGAGCCTACCACTCTAGGGCAGCTTGGGAGGGGTCTGGAAGGTTGGTGTAGTTAAATGGCACGTTCAAAGCAAGACAAAAGTTGCATATATTTGGGAGCACTAGGCTTGAGAAGAGAAAGCAAGTGGAGAAGGTCTCTCCACAAAACAAATCATACTGTTGTCACAGAGTGTAGCAGAAGCTTGCAGGCCTGGACTGGCAATCTGTGGGTTCTGGCAAATGCCAGAGGGACTGTTGTAAGGTGCCAAAAACAGTCACTATCTAGTGGGCTGGTGGAGGACTATTTGGGCCTCTGTGTACTTGGAATGCCAGGGCCTATTTTGACTTCCCAGTCCAGACCTGGAAGCTTGTGTGTCAGTGTTTTGGCTGCAAACTAACATTGCCTAAATCTGATACATTTTCACACTTAGCTGACCCTCTGCCAGTAAAGATATTCTGTGCTTGACACTCCATTGACCTCCTGCCATTTACTTTAATGGCAACTGCCTGTCCCTCCACACTCAGGGAAGAGTTTACTCTGAATCCTCCTCCTGTGCAGGGATAGACCATAGCCTTTTATGTGGATGCCAAGGACAGTATTAGGTTGTTGTGGTTATTTCTCTTCTTGCAGGACCAGCTAAGTGAGATATTAGCCTAAGGGCCAGCACTGCACTCCATGGAAGCAATTTCCTTTGTTTTTGTTTTTATTAGTAGCAAATGGTTAACATAACTGATAGTTTCCTGGACACTTTTTTAAATGGTGCTTATTTCAGGTGTCAGGGTCACTCCCTGTTATTGAGACATATTGATCTTTATGTTCCTTTGCATTTATTTATTCACCATCAATTTCCCTCTGCATCTTTCTGTCCCTTTCCAGGAAATTACAAAACCCAGTTATGGGACAAGCAATCTGAAAAATTTCTCCCCTCTACCCCTGGTCTTGGTATGCACGTGGAGGTGAAAGACAGCGATGGCAAGGTAATGGCTGGGATCCCCTTTTCTGCTTTGTTTTTTCAGACTGTAAGCCTCCCCCAGCCCAGCATTACTGGAAGGCAGAAAGCTGTTCTGTTTGTAGTGTTGGCGCTAGTGTGTTCCTTCTATCGCCTAAAAGAGAACTAAAGCTTAACCAAAGAAATAGGCTAGAAATGTTGTACATTATGTTTTGGGCTTCTGTACCAGCCCAAGGCAACCACAGATCTGTGTCTCTAAAGATGCTCCTGTAGCTCCCCATCTTCTTTTCTGCTGATTCACTGCACGTGCTCTGTGCTGCTGTCACTTACTGAGCTTAGGGACCCACTCACAATATACAGTACACATAGAATAGAAATGTCACAATATAAGGCTGATTAGTAATTAATACAGATAATTACTACATGGCAGTGCAGAAACCAGTGCAGTTAGCATCAGAATTCAATAATCAGCCCTGTAGCATCAGCTTATATTACAGACAAACCTCATTTTTTGCTTGATAATTTACAACAACCCCTAATCTTAGCTTCTCAACAGCTGCTCAGAGCCCACTGAGCATGTGAATGTCACAGACACTTTCCAAGATGGTGACCCCCTGTGACAAGTTTGAAGTCCTGGATCATTGCTGCTATTGACAAGCTGAATCTTTAGGCTGGTGCAATAAGGTCATATATAAAATATGGCAATTTTAGCCATATTAATTTTTTAGGGTTTAGTTCTCCTTTAAGTACAAACCTAGAATAGGATATATATAACTGTGCTGTCTCTGGGTCATAACTGAAACTACTTGCATGACGCCTCCCAATGGATAAGGAACATTATCATTTCAATGCCTTTTTTAGGTCATTCTTTCCAGACAGTATGGATCCGAAGGGAGATTTACCTTCACCTCACATACGCCGGGTGAGCACCAAATTTGCCTTCACTCCAACTCATCACGAATGTCTTTTTTCGCTGGAGGCAAACTGGTAAGGCCAGAATCAATATGTTTCTTCTGTATGGATTTGGTGAGGGGTTTAAGAAGCAGCCCAACCCAGCCCGTAATTGTCTGAATGTCATGTCAGCTTCCCTAGTACCTCAGGCAGTAATGTGTAAATTCTACAGACACAGATGTTATGGGTGTGTGGCTAAAATGCTGTGAAGTGTAATACAGTAGCAGGGAAACAATTCTATATTCAAGTTTTACAGTTGCCTTATACAGGTATGGGATCTGTTATCCAGAAAGCTCAGAATTTAGGAAAGGTCGTCTCCCATAGACTCAATTTTATCCAAATAATTAAGATTTTTAAAAATGATTTCCTTTTTCTCTGTAATAATAATAATAATAATACTTGGGCCTCACCTCGTTTTTCATTTGTTTTCAGAGAGTTCATTTGGACATCCAGATCGGGGAACACACCAATAATTACCCAGAGATTGCAGCAAAGGACAAACTGACAGAGCTTCAGCTCAGGGTTAGACAGCTGCTGGATCAAGTGGAGCAAATTCAGAAGGAGCAGAACTACCAGAGGGTGAGAGAGTGTGCACAATGGCGTAAAAGGGCAGAAAGAGATGGTTGTGGAGGAAGGAATAACTGATTGATCACTGTAAAGGAGGGAAGATGTAGAAAAAGCATGTGAGTGTCGCCGGACACTTTCCAAGATAGTGACTCCCTGTGACAAGTGTTAAGTCCTGGATCATCGCTGCTATTGACAAGCTGAAACTTTAGGCTGGTGCAATAAGTTCAGTATATAAAATATGGCATTTTTAGCCACATTCATTTTTAGGGTTTAGTTCTCCGTTAAAATTACCCTGGGAAAGGGATATGCTGGAAAATCATGATGTGGGTTTATCAGAAACATTGCTTGTCCTCTAAACTGAGTAAAAAAAATGTTGTGTTTGGAAAGCTTTAATACAATTTAATATGGCACTTTTCCCTTTTCAGTACCGAGAGGAGCGGTTCCGATTGACCAGCGAGAGCACCAACCAACGAGTCCTGTGGTGGTCCATTGCCCAGACCCTAATCCTTATTCTTACCGGAATTTGGCAAATGAGACATCTCAAGAGCTTTTTTGAAGCCAAGAAGCTGGTCTGAAGCCTCCTTTGTTGTACGTTTACTTGACATGCTACGTCTCCAGACATACGCACACTGCACACCAATAAACTAACCCATGCAGCAGGTCCCCGTATACACAAACTAGTTCACACAAAATCCAATTACTAACAATAAACCGGAGATGTGTGCTTGTAACTGACTCCGCTCCGGTGATGCCACTATATTTTATATTTATGAAACACTTTTTCTGATGGGGAGGTACAGCCAGAATGGGGGAGTGGCTAACCATCTGTATTCATACAGTATCTTCTACGTTGCCCACTTCTACCATTGTGGCAGTAATATTACCATGCTAACAAAGCTGTTCTCCCCACTGCTTACCTCTATGAGGTCTCCAGCAGAGTGGCATCCATAGAGCACAGCCTGTCAGTTACAAGCGCATGCTGAAATCCTCCCTACATCAGCGGTCATGCCAGAAGAATTGAACCCCTGTTACCCAATAAAGAATTTTACTTGTTAAGTGCTTTGATGGCTGAACAGTGCCTGTGTATTAGGCTTGCTCTTCTTACTCTAACTGAGAAAACACTGTCAATCAGAACCACTCGTTCTTACTTATCCACTGCACGGTTGCACACACTAGTGTGGCAAATGTTTTAACTGGTCTATGCCAGCTTTATAAGGAGAATTATGTACTAAAGGAGAAGGAAAGATACCGAAGCAGTTTATTGCTTAGATTAGCCACAATAGTGCAAGCTATAAGACTATTTTAATTCCACAGAATGCTTTGCCATACCTGAGTAAAGTTCTCTTGAAGCTCTGTTTGTTTAGGATAGCCACAGTCATATTAGCTTGGTGTGACATCACTTCCTGCCTGAGTCTCTCCCTGCTCACTCATAGCTCTGGGCTCAGATTATAGCAGGGAGGGGAGAGAGGATTAAACTGAGCATGCTCAAGCCCAAGACCTGGAGGTTTATGCTGAAAACAGGAAGTCTGATACAGAAGCCCATGAGTACATAACAGAAGGAAAGAAATGCAGTGTTTCTTTTGACAGAGGACTCAGAGCAGCATTACTTTGAGGGTTTATTGGTGTATTTATATAGACCTTTCTGATAACGCTTACTTAATTTTTGGGATGCACCGAATCCGCTATTTTGGATTCGGCCGAACCCCCGAATCCTTTGTGAAGAATTCGGCCGAATACCGAACAAAATCCTAATTTACATATGCAAATTAGTGGTGGGAAGAGGAAAATATTTTTTGCTTCCTTGTTTTGTGACAAAAAATCATGTGATTTCCCTCTCTGCCCATAATTTGCATATGCAAATTAGGATTCGGTTCAGCCGGCAGAAGGATTCGACTGAATCCTGCTGAAAAAGGCCGAATCCCAAACCAAATCCTGGATTCGGTGCATTCCTACTTAATTTTAGCCTTCTCCTTTAAATACTTCTGCAGCTGCACCGGTTTTAGTCTATTTTTATTCTAAATTGAAAATTAAAACAATATATTCATTGTTTTTCTTTTAAAAAATGGTTCCTTTTGTCAGAGATTGGGATCTTACATGGCCAGGTGTATCGGCATCTAACAGTTATGTTCTGGTAGCCATTCCCATACTGTGATACATGGGAATATCTCTGCCAGCCATAGGCACTGGATCATGTATAAAGTTCACAGAAGCAGTAATATAGGACCTGGATAATTTTGTAATAATGCAGAAAAATATTGTTTTTGGGATATGTATTTATAGCAGGTGTGGAGAAGGGGGGTTATTGTAATGTAGTTTTAGGCTCATGGGGGGAGGGGCACTGACTTTCTGTACCCAGCATTTATGTTTGTATACAAAGTACCTACCGGCCAGATCTACAGTTGCAAATACAAGTTTCCTTGCACAACTCTTAATTGCTGTACAGAGACTAAATGACTGGCAAATCTAACTCACACAGCCCAGGTTTGTTGTTTATATTTTATTAGTCAAAAATGTTAAATCTGAGTCACTATTTTGGATTGTAATAAAAAGGAGTTGTGACAATAAGTGTAAGCGTATTACAATGGTGGAGGTTGTCGTTTGGTCAGTGTGTGGGAGGGGAATGTCTGGTTTCCTTACATGTTAAAAAGGGGTTTTCTTCTAGGAAATAGGAGGCCTCAACACAAATGTAAAATTGCTAAGAATGCTCTTAATTAGGGATGTACCGAATCCACCATTTTGGATTCGGCCGAACTCCTGAATCCTTTGCGAAAGATTGGGCACAAATTAGGGGTGGGAAGGGGGAAAAAGTCACGCGATTTCCCTCCCTGTGCCTAATTTGCATTTGCAAATTCAGTTAGGCCAGGCAGAAGGATTCGCCCGAATCCTGCTGAAAAAGGCCGAATCCCGAACCGAATCCTGGATTTGGTGCATCCCTACTCTTAATTAAATAAATACTGAAACGACAAATTATTGCATTTATTAATTCAATAATAATTGTTTGCTATCAGTGTTTACACTTTTACTCCATAAACTCCACTGGAGATACATGTAAGTAGTGATTAAAGTGAGGTGCATAACTGGTTAATAAACCAACTTTTGGGCTGCAAAACTATTACCCTGACTTTGTTTCAGGTCCCCTTTTAGGCATGTTGCAGAAACACAATTTTAAATGGTTTGATCACCTTCACAACATTAGTTTTTAAACTTTAGACCAAAATAATAGATGTCCCATAGTTTATTAATTTGCAATTTTTCTACAATAGGAGCTCAGCAAGTGTATCCTGGGCTGTCTGGACTCTGATAGATTGCTGCCATTTCTCAGCAGCAGCTTCAGCCCCTACTGAGCATACATAATACTGAGCATAATCCCTAAATTAAGGCTTCACGAGCAAGTAATGTATGAAAGTGTTGCTGACTACTGATACACTACAAGTGTATCAGTAGTCAGCAATGAATAGGACTAGATTCAAGTTATAAAAACTTGATTCAAGTTTTTTTTCTCAGAAAAAGGTTTTAGGTGGCGAATAGTTGAATTTGAGTTCTTAAAGGGCCTGAGTATGATAAATCTCAAAAATCTAATTAAAACTTTTTTTTTTTTTTTTTTAAAAACTTGAATCGAATTCGAACAATTCCCTAGTCGAATTTGACAGTTTTGCTCATAAATAACTTGAAAATTCAAATTCGAATTTTCAATTCAACCCTTGATAAATCTGCCCCTAAACATGAACACCCTGTGCCATTAAAATGTTTTTTTTATTTGGTTTTTAAACATGAAAGGGGGCCTATCAACTAAAAACTGCAGGCTACCAGAGTGAATGGCATAGGTCTGTCCAAAAGTAAACTCAGCTTGAGAAAGGATCTGGAGGGTCCGAAACATTGCTGGAGTTGCCCTATGAAATAATAAAGGCAGTTTTATCTTTACAAGATGGGAGTGCTGCTATCTTTTGACTCTGTCCAAAAGTAAACACAGGCAGTGTTTGCCATATTGCTGTAACCCATAGTATTTATTTTCATTATTCTAACTATACAAGACCAGAGGGAACACACTTCTGATTTCTGTAAGTTACAGACATTTGGCAAAATGCTGATGTAGAATTCAATGTATAATGGTGTTATCTGTCTTTCTATAACATTATTTATGCCTTTGAAGCACCGGAGGCTTTCATTAGCAGCTGCTGATTGTAAACTGCTCAGAGGGGTTAATTGCGATGAGTCTAACAGTGCTTTTCACTGCTGCAGGAGTAATATGAGAGCAGTGCAGGCTAACCCAGATAATCTGCTAAATTTAGCTCTGGGGAGGTGGGAGAAAAAACAGGGCTCGTCCGGGATTTGAACCCGGGACCTCTCGCACCCAAAGCGAGAATCATACCCCTAGACCAACGAGCCAGCGGATGGAAAGCTTAGGCTATAGTTAAACAGTCCAAGTCTTTCTCTAAACAACTAATTTCTCTTATGATTATTTATTAAATATGTACTACAATCTGTGCATGTTCTATTATATTCCTTTTACACACTTACCACTTCATGAATGTATAGTGAGTAGGGATGCACCGAGTCCAAGATTCGGTTCGGTATTCGGCCCATTTTCAGCAGGGTTCGGCCAAATCCTTGTGCCTGGCCGAATCGAATCTGAATCCATAAAATCATATGACTTTTTATCACAAAACAAGGAAACTAATTTTTATATTTAGCCTCTCACTACGAGCGCGGCTCTATTTTTCCCTCCCCCTCACTGATTTGTATATGCAAATAAGGGTTCGGATTTGGTTCGATATTCGGCCGAATCTTTCACAAAGGATTCGGGGGTTCGGCCGAAACCAAAAAAGTGGATTCGGTGCATCCCTAATAGTGAGACACTATCTGGAGGGGGCAGTATTTACTCAAGTGGAATTAGCCTGAATGTTAGCTGAATCAAATGATCTAACACCAAATTCACAAACGTCAGCTTCACCTCCAGTTTTTTCTTTTATGTCTGCCTTTTACACCATAATGTTTTCTTTTTAACTCAAACAGTTGCAGGTATGCTTGGCACCACAATAAATACCCCCCCCCCCCAAGGATTGTTAAACCATGGGCTCTCCTCCACAGCTCTGAATTTTGTGCCCAGGTGGGGAGAAAGAAACACCATTCAGAAGTCTGTGTGATACATTTGGGGCAGGGGGACATGTGTATGGGGGCCTGTGGTTAAAACTATTAGGAGATTTTCAGTTTTGGTCCCCTTTAATCTGTACAAGAAAAGCCTTTGTTATGAAATTGGAGGGAAGCTTTTGTGAACTTAATGTTATTTTTACGTCATCGATTACAGAAGCAGTGGCCCTCAAGCTGTGCTGTTGTTGTATTACAGATCCTAGCAACTCGTAACTGCCAAAGCTGCATTCATTCATTCATGCCTCACATTCTCATTATTTATCTAGAATGCGGTACTATTACCTCCATACATCACAAGTTCCACCTCACCTATTGCTATAATCACAATAGCCAATGCTTTATCTCTCACCTTGCTCACTTCTGATCTTGCCCAATCCCATACCTTGTGGCTCAACCCCTTCTCCTTTTAGATTGTAAGCCATTTTGGGCAGGGCCCTCTTCACTTCTTGTATCGGTTATTGATTGCTGTGTATGTAATTCTGTATGTTTATTGTATACACCCATTTATTGTACAGCACTGTGGAATATGTTGGTGCTTTATAAATGGATGTTAAACTAACAATAATAATTACAGTGTCACCAACCTGTCCGTATTGTGATACTCAGTACCTTTAAGGGCAGCTTGTTACCCATGGGATCACCCTTCTTGGCCTCTGATCTCAGCTTGGGGCACACGCTAGAGTCCTGGAGCGGGTCAGGTATTTGCGGGTTATCTGCAAAAAACGCAGGTACCCTGTGGGACGAGGGTAAGATTCAGGTCCGGACTGAGAATTAAATTAGGCCCTGGCATTTCAGGTACACAGAGGCCCACTCAGTCCACATAGAGGCCCAAACAGCTCCCACCAGCCCACTAAATGCTGACTTTCAATGGGACCTTATAGCAGCAACCCACAGATTGCCAGTCCAGGCCTGGTAGGATTCCTGGGTGTGGGTATAGATGCGGGTCAGGTTGAGGGTCTTGTCTATATTTCTTATCTTATATTGTCTATATTTTACTCCTTTTCAAAGTTTACAAAAATTTTTCTGTCTCTGCTCACATTTGATGGTCACTTCCGGATTGCAGGAACAGTACTTCCGGTTTAATGGTGGTCGGCAGTTTGCAGATAGTCAATTGCAGGCCAGGGTCGGGTAGTAGATCAAATTGGGTAAAGATACAGGTAGCGGGCTGTGGGCTCCGGTCTCATAAATTGGTTTCACGCAGGACTCTAGCACACGCATCTCTCGTCTCATACAATTCCCTGAAAAAGAATAAGCAACAAATGATCAGTTTTGCATGTGATGCCCCAGTCCCTAGTACTAAGCAGTGGTAAGAATTGACGGTCTTGTTCTCAGTGGGAGACCAAAGGAGCATGGGGATTGGGGAAATCTATAGCACTGAACTAAATTTTAGAATGGCTAGCAGTGATATAAGAAAATGGATGTTAATTGAGATTAATCATGAGCACTTCATTAATTTTACTGTAGGCTAGGTAGGCTTTTCTTATAACACACTGTTTTTTTGGGGGTCCCCTTGTCCTGTAAGCTGAGGCCACAAGAGGCGCAGGCTAAGTTCCTCTGCCCCTATGTTTTCCCATTAGGAAGAGAGAAGTGGATATGCTCCCATTCCATCTGTGTTCCTCTGCACTGACATACACACTGCTTGTAGACACACGTAGCGGATATTGGCACAGAAACACAAATATAGGCATTTTAACACCAATATGCAGTCAGCTTGTCTACACGAAGGCCAGTGCAGAGGAACAGCTGAACGAATGGAAAAATATGCAAAGGAAGACAAACAGAGAACGGAATGGGATATTTTTAAAGAGGTTGCTCACCTTTTAATCAACTTTTAGTATGATGTAGAGAGTAATATTCTGATATAGTTTGCGATTGGTTTTCATTTTTTATTATTTGTAGTTTTTGCGTTATTTAGCTTTTTATTCAGCAGCTCTCCAGTTTGCAATGTCAGCAATCTGGTTGCTTTGGTCCAAATTACCCTGGAAACCATGCATTGATTTGAATAAGAGACTGGAATATGATCAGGAGAGGGACCAAATACAAAGAGGAGTTATAAAAAGTACCAATAACAATACATTTGTAGCCTTACAGAGTATTTGTTTTTAGATGGGGTCAGTGACCCCCATTTGAAAGCTGGAAAGAGTCAGAAGAAGAAGGCAAATAACGAAAACACAATTAAAAATAAATAAAGAAAACCAATTGAAAAGTTGCTTAGAACTTTCCATTCTATAATATACTAAAAGTTAACTTGAAGGTGAACCACCCCTTTAAGTGAATATATTTACTTAACAATGCAAATCTTTGTATAAAACTCATGGATGCAACAGTTTGGTGGTGCCATAGGGTACAATTCAACAGCTCAGAGGCAATATCCAGGCTGGCTTCAATATACAATAATATATGTTCAACTGCTGGTAGCCCAGGAATGTAGAGGGAATGAACGATTTACAGTTTCAATATTTCTTTGCAAAAGACGTCATCTTCCAGAAGTTTTTGGGGACCCCTAAAGAGATTTGACGTGAGCTCCAATAATCTTATTATGCCAAACAGAAATATCATCACTAAAGCACTCTGTATGTTTATATATAACAGTTCATAATATTAAAGGAAGGGTTTGCCTTTAAGTTAACTGTTAGTATGTTATAGAACTGCTAATCCTAAGCAACTTTTCAACTGGCCTTCATTTTTTCTTTAGTTTTTGAATTATTTGCTTTCTTCTCTTTCCAGCTTTCAAATGGGGGGCCACTGACACCATCTAAAAACAAATGGTCTGTAAGGCTACACATTTATTGTTATTGCTACTTTTTATCGTCTTTCTATTCAGGCCTCTCATATTCATATTTCATTCTCTTATTCAAATCAGTGCATGGTTGCTAGGGTAAGTTGGACCCTAGCAACAAAACTGCTAAATTTACTAGAGAGCTGCTGAATAAAAAGCTAAATACTATACATCATACTAAAAGATAATAACAATAAGGTGAACAACCCCTTTAAGCTATGATCTGAGTAATAGAAGTGGGGCCAATGTTCCGGTGTGCTCGTGCACACACACAAATTTTGAGGCCAACTCATACAAAAAATTGCGATGTGAACAAAGAATTTGGTGTGAAAATACTAAATTTTGCATTTAATCTGACCTGCGCACACAGTTTTTAAATGCACACACAAGTTTAAAAGGTGTGCACAAAAAAAGGAAAAAGAGGGAACATTGAGTGGGACAAAATATACACATCTTTTCTTGGCACAGACTCCTTCCTATTATCCATGTTATATGCAATGGTAAGGGACAGTGGCATAACTGTTACTAGGCCCCATAGCAAAATAATTTGAGGGGCCCCCAAACTCTCCAGGGATTGTCCTGTTTTACCAATATATATTAAAATTACTCATTAATTAGGGCCTCATGGGGCCCCTATACCTCCTGCGCCCCCCTGCAGTCACAGGGTCTGCTTCCTCTGTAGTTACACCCCTGGTTAGGAACAATCCCAAGTCCAGTCAGTCAGACCTAACATAAACGTCAACTACTGAACTGGAAAGATACTGGAAACCATAAACTCATGCATAGTGGTTGGTAAATATTCATGATCCTAGTTCCTCCAGGTTTACAGATGGCCATAAACCTAAAGATTTTTTTCTCCCTAATGACCGGTTTTAGTGCGAACCGACAAATCCGTCAAATTAGTGGGTTTAGTTTTGCTCGCAGTGAAAGGTATCCATTGTCCAATTGTTTGCAGGGCCAAGCAGGCAGCTTCAGCTAGATCAGAGGTCAGCAACCTTTACTATCAAAAGAGCCATTTTGCCCCCTCTTCCACTAAAGAAAAATAGTCTGGAGCCGTAAAACATAACACAATTTTATAAACTTTTAAAAGTTTTTTAATTTTAACTGTAGGGTTGCCACCTGGACGGTATTTTACCAGCCTGGCCGGTAAAAATGTTGGTTGATCCCAATATTATTAATAGGGAAAAAAGATAAATATATAGGAAGGCCGGTATTTCCAGAAAAGGTGGCAACCCTACTACCATACCTCCCAACATTTTGTAAGTAAAACGAGGGACAAAAATTTTTTTCCGCATGTAGCGCAGCAATATATTTGACCACACCCCTTTCTGTGGCCACACCCCCTAATTACCATGTTTGTTTTACAAAACTTAGCAGGTTATGAAAGTTTGAAAATATTTCTCCTTATCTAAACTGTGTTTTTGTGTCTCAAAATTGTTACAAAGTATCTTATTTGCACCTGTTAGCTGTTCTGGGCTCTCTGCTAAAAGCCAATTAAGTGAGAAACTTTGTTTCTTTTTCTGGCTGTTCAGTGCAGAGAAAAGAGGGACTTTCCAGTAAAAATGAGGGACTGCGGGTTGAGCTGTCAAAAGAGGCACTGTCCCTCCGAAAAAGGGACAGTTGGGAGGTATGCACTACTAAGGTACAAATCGGCTCACCCCAGTGATTGAGGGGTTAGTTCTTCTTTAAGACAAAGTTACAAGCCATACTTTTTCCCCCTCCAATCCCAAAACTTGCCTAAATAGACCTTCATTTTGGGGTTTCTTGAAGTAACCAACAAATGGGCAATTCCCAAAATCTTATGTTGGATTTGGCCCCCAAGCTGGGTCAGTTCTTACAGTGGAAGTTTAGGGGTGTAGTGAAGCCCCCCAACGACACGGTGTCATTTGTACCCAGCAAGACATTCTTAAAGTTTCTCATCTCTTTCAAAGTAACAGTCTCGCTCCCTTCCCTAACATATACATCTTTCACATACACATTCCCTCCCCCGTCTCTATGGCTCTTGCCTAACGCTGCGCCTCTATGGTTATTGTTTGGAGCCGCTCTTCCTGTTCCTAGCGCATGCACTTTGACAGTCTGTCTTACCTCTCTATGGTTTTAGTCCTCCACGTAAAACACGTGTAGATGGCTGCCTTGCAGTTCCACGAACTGGGACTAGACGACCGGCTCCTGAAGGTAACGGGTCACATTGGGCCTTAGTCGGGAGACATATGATCTTTAAAAGTTGGTGATTCCAAACCTGGAAATGAGGAATGTAGTCAGGTTTTTGAGTGCTGAGGTTCTGTTGAAGGAAAACTCTGGCAGTGTGACAGTATATCTTTTTATACATCTCTAACTTTAGTCTGGGTCAGTAGTACAGGGTTTGCCTTCTTTATAGTAACAACAAAGAATGAAAGTGTTTTAAAGGAATGACAGCGTAATGTAGTGTTGCTTTACACTGGTAAAGCTGGTGCTTGCTTCAGAAACTCTTACTATAGTTTATATAAACAAGCTGCTGTGTAGCCATGTGGGCAGCCATTCAAGCACAGGATACACAATAGATAAAGCATCAATTCTGAAGAATCCTGTATGCTACAGAGCTTATCTGGTATCTGCTGTGTATCCTGTGCCTTTTTCCAGCTTGAATGGCTGCCCCAATGGCTAAACAGCAGCTTGTTTATATAAACTATATTTGTGTTTCTGAAGCAAACACACCAGTTTTATCAGTGCAGGGCAACACTACATTATATTTCCATTACTTTAAAACACTTTCTTTTTTGGTGTTACTGTTTCTTTAAGCCTCTGGTCTGAATAGGTCCCAAACCAATGCTTTTCTGCACTTGGATGACTGAGCCTCAAAAACCTGAAAGCTCCGATGAGTGGGGAGAGCTGGGAGTTGTAGTTGGGCCCTACACTGGACATCCATGCAATAACCATATATAATCTGTCCCTGAGCATTCTGTTCTGTGTCATATTACTGAAATACGTGTATCAATGGAACTATATGCAATCAGTTTCACTCTGTCTTCAGTCCATAGCAGATTTAAGATGGGCCAAGCCAACTTTGATCCAGGAGAAAGCCATACCATTAGCACTGGAGGGGAAGGACCTGCTTGCCCGTGCCAGGACAGGTTCAGGGAAGACGGCCGCCTATTCTATTCCAATTATCCAGAATCTTCTTCAGGGAAAAATGGTATGTTCTCGCTTGTTGGCAGCAATCATGATGCATTAATAAAAATGTAAAGTAACAAAGGCTCATACCAGTGCTCATAACCATGACATAATGATTGATCTATAATTTACTATGGCTTTCTCTCCCCTCTCCAAACAGACGGTATCGGAACAGGCCATTCGGGTGTTAATTTTGGTTCCCACCAAAGAGCTTGGTCAGCAGGTTCAGCAGATGATCCGTCAGCTGACTGTGTATTGCGCACGTGATATTAAAGTTGCTGATATATCTGGACAAGCTGACATCTCTGCTCAGAGGTAAGTGCTGAGGGTGGTGGCTCTGCGTTTAGAGTTCATTGTGACCCTGTTTCTTACATTACTCAGCAGAGCAGTGATAGATATGTTGTGCTAGAGCTGTTGCTCATTGCCTACAGTAATAGTGACACACTTGTATTTAATTAGCCCTTGGGTATTCAAATGTATTGTTTTCTTTGTATGTATCAATGCTCTCTTCTTACACTAGGGGGTCTATTTATCATGCTGTTTAAAAAGTGCAGTGACACATTACTGGTGATGTTCATCATTGCAACCAATCAGATCTTTGCTTTTGTTTTCTAACTGTTGAATTGCTGATTGGTTGCTATGGGCAATTTTAGCAGTAATTTTTCAATCTGCTTTTTACACAGCATAATAAATAGACCCCTAGAAGTCTGTATTTCTGTGGTTCATTTATAAATTATCTCTGTGCTCGGTATCCGTGGAAGATTCGGCCGAATCAAAAGTAGTGGATTTGGTGCATCCCTATTTCAAACTTTGCAATCAGATATTCAGTGTAAGCAACTATATGCGCCATGACTTAGTTCTTAAAACCCCAAAGGCAATGCCTGGCATTTAGTTGCAGAGATTTTTTCCCTAGAAAAATATCAAAAAAGCCATTTGTTTGAAGATGACCTGTGTGCCATTGCATTAAAGGGAAACTATTGTGAAAATGCAAATTTAATGTACACTTTATTTTATGGAAATAAAAAAAAAAAATGTTCTAAATAAATTACTTCTATGACTTCTCTAGACCCATCCTGATGGAGAAACCTGACATTGTAGTCGGGACTCCCTCCAGAGTGCTGACCCACATGACACAGCAGACAATCTGCGTGCGGGATACTTTGCAGGCGCTGGTGATAGATGAGGCAGATCTTCTCTTTTCTTTTGGCTTTGAGGAGGATTTAAAGAACCTCCTTTGGTAAGATGCTCTTAATAATGATGGGTTGGCAACGTTAGTGTAAGAACTCCAAATTGCATGGTACTTCACAGAGTTGTGTATGTGTGAAGAGCAGCAGGATAATAGTATGTTGTGGTTTGTACAATTGCATTAGTTCAGAGGGATTTTACCCTTTTCTTTGTATTCTTAGCCAGCTCCCGAAGATATTCCAGTCTTTCCTTATGTCTGCTACGTTCAATGAGGATGTTCAGGCCCTAAAAGAACTTGTTCTGCACAATCCTGTAAGTAGTTATTCTATTACTTATAAAATATTCCCCAAATATCTCTTGAAGAAGAGAGATTTTGGTATAAGATAGGGAGGCACCGAATCCACTATTTTGGGTTCGGCCGAACCCCCAAATCCTTTGTGAAAGATTCGGCGGAATACCGAACCGAATCCGAACCCTAATTTGCATATGCAAATTAGTGGTGGGAAGGGGATTTTTTTTTTACTTGTTTTGTGACAAAAAGTCATGCGATTTCCCTCCCCACCCCTAATTTGCATATGCAAATTCAGATTAGGTTCGGCCGGGCAGAAGGATTCGACCAAATCCGAATCCTGCTGAAAAAGGCCGAATCCTGGATTCAGTGCATCCCTAGTATAAGACACTTGGTATGTGTTCTCTTTAGTTCTCCTTTGTGTTGCGTCCATATGTTTCTGCAGTCCTATTCAGCAGGAGTAAGTGCAGGTGAGTCCAGACTGCATTAAGACTGTATGGACCACTGAGAATGAGCCTCTTTTATGACATGCCTACCTCCTATGATGTCACTGTCATATCCACGTCTGAAAAATGACTGCACAATGTCCAGATCATCCTGTGGAATATGAGCACGTGCTTGTGACCTGTATACTTCTGCTAGTTTCCAATTGACTTGCAAGCTTACAATTATGAGTGCAGGTCTAGTTGCTCATATAAAGCAGCCAGTCACCATTTAGAAGTCAGATGTTTTAATAGAAACATCTGGTTGGCTGCTATGGAATTCTAGACTTGTGCAAACTTTGCATCTTTTAATTACATTTACACTTTATTGTGGTTGATGTGGCCATAACTGAGGGTGGCTCCACTCGGGCTTCACTATGTCACATGGTACATCTGATTATCCAATAGCAAATTACAGTTCATTTTGAGGAGCACCAAATATGCCAACTGGCTGTGAGTAGATTTTTATGCAAGGATAAAGAAATTCACTTTCAGCTATTTTAATACTGTTCCATATCAGCTGCACGTATATTCCTAACAATATTATGACTTTCTAGGCATGCTTTCTTGGCGTGCTTTCTAGGAGTTGAGCTATATTGCTCTTCAAACATCCACAATAGCAGTTCTGTGCTTTACCATTTCTGATACCATCCTACTTTATATCCTAAGGTGACTCTTAAACTAGAGGAGTCTCAGCTCCCTGATTCGTCTCAGCTCACTCAGTATCACATCCAGTGTGAGGAAGAGGACAAGTTCCTGCTACTCTACACTTTGCTGAAACTCTCGCTTGTTCGAGGTAAAACCATCATCTTTGTGAATGAGGTTGACAGGAGCTATCGCCTCAAGCTCTTCCTGGAGCAGTTTAGTATCCCGGCCTGTGTCCTCAACTCTGAGCTCCCAATCCATTCACGGTAAGAGCTTCACTCCTGTTGAAATCTAGTGAAAGAAGTATTTCTTAGCCAGATGACATTGTTTTATTCAACATAAATACTAGTCGTATACTCTCCCTTTAACCCATTAAATATGCTGTGACTGGTCTGTCGTCATGACAGAACAGAAAGAGACTTATCCTTAACGTCTGCTGCTTGGTCTTCGGCAGGTGTCACATCATCAGTCAGTTTAACCAGGGATTCTACGATTACATTATTGCAACTGATGAACACTCCCTTGCGGATCCCTCTGTGAAAGGAAGGAGGGGAGAAGGGAAGAAGAAAGGAGGAAAAGGACAAAAGTGAGCACATACCCCTCCTTACTTGTAGTTGTTTGTTCAGCAATCACTGTGGCATCTTCCTAACTCAGGGTTAGTAAACCTGTAGTTTTGTATATGTGACCGAATGCTAGCCCAACATACAGTGCAGTGCTTATACAATACCTTTTGGCCTATTTATTCTTCTAATACTGTTCATTTACACGCTACTTATTCTCTGCTTTGCCCCATAAACACTTCATAACATTGTAGTGACCTCCTCCATATTTCATTTTCTCTCACTCAGAGGCCAAGATAAGGAGTACGGCGTATCCCGGGGCATTGATTTCCAGAATGTGTCCACCGTACTTAACTTTGATTTCCCCCAGTCTGTTGATTCCTATATACATCGTGCAGGCAGGTACTTGTATGGCTCCCAACATCTTGGCTGTAATTTCTCTTGTTCTTTTTTTTTTTTGGCCATTTCTGTAAACTCCACCGAATGTTGTCTCTTTTCAGAACGGCTCGTGCTAACAATCCTGGCGTAGCTCTTACTTTTGTGGCACACAATGAGCTCCCCCTTCTGGCTGAAGTTGAGGATGCACTAGGTGGTGGTAAGTGAATTTTTTGTGTAATATGGCATTACTTTTTCTTACAGTAACAAGGTTCCATAGGTGGCATCATTCCAAACTTACACACGTTTAATAGGAAATAAAGATTGTGCATGTTGTGAACATTAATTTTTGGAGGCAGCATCAGTCAATCAGCAGAACAAAGGGTCAGCAATTTTTTTTCCTGTATTAAAGGGATTATGATACAGGGTTATGCAATAAAAGAATCATTGTTAAAGGTCTAATAATCTGTAGAAAAAATAAAAAGGTAGCATTTACTGGTCGTCTGTTTTAAAGCAAACATTTTATTGGTTGCTCTGGGTTACTGCACCTGGTTACATTTAACAGCTGTTATTACTTGGGGGATATATAATTCGAACCCTTCAATAAGCTCTGGCAAAGACTAATTTGATGTTTACAATTTTGGTCTTTAGGCTATAGCACACAGGCGGTTGCCTCTGGCTGTTGCCAGTCTGTGTATTTTTGCAGGCTGAGAGAAGCAGATCTGCTTAGTACCCCATCTCCATTGAATTGAATCCACGGTGGGCGGTCACACACAGGCTGAGGTCAGCCCAAATATTTCAATCAATGGTGCAGAGCACTGAGCAAAAAAAAGCAAGCTGATAACCAGAGCCAACAGCCTGTGTGCCCATAGTCTTCATACGCAAAGCAACCTGAAACTAGACCGCATACAGTGAATGGTTACAACTAATTAAGGGATTAGAAGGACCTCTGTTATAAAGATAGGACGGCCAAGTGATATTACACTTAAGAAGAGGTGCTTAACTGGATTATGTAAAGGGGCCATACAGTACCTGTGGCATACTCTGCTTTGTTGCTTAGTGTGTGTGAACTGTGGGCACCTTGTGATGGTACTCAGGTGCGGTGAACTAAGTTTACTCTAATTTGTGTTTAAAAAAAAAAAAAATCAACATTTAACAACCTGGTTGATTCCCAGGGTAATGTGACTTGACATTTTCTAGTTTGCGTGTAAGGGGTCATGCAAGATTTGGAGTTTGGCAGGTCTGACAAATCAGATATGCATCGGCCGCAAAAGTAAATTCTTTAGATGTTTATTAAGCGGTAGAAAGAAGGCGGCTTCATCCAGAAGTGGAGACACGGCTAAGCTATTCAAAGTATTGACATTGTACCCATTAAAGGGGATGTTACTCTTCAAAAACTTATTTTGAAACCGTTGGTTTCAGATCGTTTTTCCAGAAATAATGACTTTTTTCAATCATTCTATTTGTAACCGTTTTGAATTGTAAAAGTTCACCTTCTAAAACAGCTTGGGGGGGGTCACTGACTCTTTATCTGTTCTAAACTGATACATTTAGTTGATACATTTGTTATCTTTGTCCCTGCTGAGCAGAATCATTAAAGACAGCTGTTAGAATTGATACAATAGTTGCTAATGTTCATCAGATACTGCAGAGAAATGTATCAACTAAATGTAGCAAATTGTAACAGTTCAGAATCTGCTCCTGGATCACCGAGCTGCTAGACTGAAACACTAGAGACCGGAACGTTAAACTTCATTTTTGTGAAAATGGTAAAAAGTGGAAAACAATTGAAAAACGTCTTTAATTCTGGTGAACAATCTGAAAACAATTCAACTGTAAAAAAAGTGTTTGGAAGATGAACTGCTCACGTTCAAAACTTTTTTTCATTTTAATTGGTTTCAGATTTTTCTTACTTTCTACTCTCTATTTTTGATAATTTTTTGAAGTGTATGTGTATATATATATATATGTATATGTATATGTATATGTATGTATATATATATATATATATATATATATATATATATATATATATATATATATACACATACATACATACATACATACATACATACATACATACATACATACATACATACATACATACATACAGTCCAAGTAGTTCAGCACACCACTACTCCAGAGAAAATTGGCACAGGTGCTACCAATTAAAGCTGCATACAAAAATCCAAATAGTAATGTGCACACTGGGATCCTTTGTACAATTTAAAATATAAGTTTTATTAAATACATGTATTTAATAAAACTTATATTTTAAATTGTACAAAGGATCCCAGTGTGCACCCTACCTTTTGGATTTTTGTATGCATCTTTAATTGGTAGCACCTGTGCCAATTTTCACACACATACATACATTCAGCACAAAGAGCCATCGAGCAGGGTATATATAGGGTGGATCTGTGGGAATTATGTGTGGTCCCGTTATGAACTAAAGTCCGAAATTTTACCTATGCGACAAAAACAATGGATCTAGGATCCTTACTGTGCATTATACAAATATTTTTATGTATTTCTTTTTTCACATAGGTGTGCCTGATGAACATGTACTGAAGCCATACCGTTTCTGCATGGAGGAGGTTGAGGGATTTCGCTACCGTTGCCGGGTTAGTTCTGATCAGGGATACTTACCTGTAATCTGAACCCCTGGTTTTCTTCCAGCAGCAAAGGACAAATGTCCTAATTTGTTCTTGCCTAAAATGATAGGGCTAGAAAGGGGTATGTCATTACACAGTTGTAAGTGCACACTTTTATAAAAAGCTTGGTGACTTAGATGAAGCTGGGCAAATGATTAACTGTGAATATATCCAGCATTTAGGTGCTCTATAGTTTGTTGTGTGCGAGCTCTCAGCTTAGCGGGAATTTATTATCCGGCAAATGAGATACCCAGATGGAAACTAATTCTGATCTCAACAGAACAATACTGAAATCATGATGATGTCTCTTGCTATGGCACGTAGGGTGTATTAAAGAAGCCGTCACTGCTCCATCTACCTCTAATTGTGACTGGTACAGGGTTTTATTTTCTCCAGCCAGTACCAGAACTACCACACTTATTCAACATCAATTGTAGGTAGTCGTGGTAGTTTTGTGCTATAGTACACTGTGTGACATAAACCTTACCAGGGCAGCATCTTGAATATTGGTACAATTTATCCCCTTCTTCTGCATCATTCGGACACAGTATGTGCAGATAACATAATCAACTAGACATTCTGAAAAACAGATTCTGGTCAAAAAGTCCCATTTATGTCAGTCAAGCCTAGGTTAAATTATTAACAACAACAATAATAATAATAATAATAATAAAAAAAATACATAATATGCAGACATTGGCCTTCATTTTTCAGTCTGTCAATTAGATGAGTTGGAATTTGTGCTTTTTGCCCTGCATTTAAGTGTGTGTGACCAGCAGGAATTTCAGAAATAGGAGTATAGTCTATTGGCCTGGTCATTCTGCTTTTATTTCAGTATTGTAATAAAAAGTGGAGTTTGACCTATATCTGATGTATGTTTCTTTTAAACAGATGAGCAGTTAATACTATATTTTGATTGTAAACTTTGCACCTTTCACCTGCTTAATGGATAATGACTAGGGTGCACCGAATTCCACTTTTTTGGATTCACCCGAACCCTTTGCGAAAGATTAGACCGAACCGAATCCGAGCCCTAATTTGCATATGCAAATTAGGGGTGGGAAGGGGAAAGAAATTTTACTTTGTTTTGTGACAAAAAGTCACGTGATTTACCTCCCCATCCCTAATTTACATATGCAAATTCGGATTTGGTTCGGCCAGGCAGAAGGATTTGGCCGAATTCAAATCCTGCTGAAAAAGGCAGAATCCTGGCTGAATTCCTAACTGAATCCTGGATTTGGTGCATCCCTAATAATGACAAGCTTAATGTTTTGCTTCAGCTCTGGAAATCTGCTGCAGCCATTCAGATATTTGCTTCCCAGTATTGTACCAGTAAATGCTACTTGTTGATTGGTTTCTGTTTGTTATTAGACTTTACTCTTGCTAGATAACCTAGCGCTGTGCACGTTACTTTCTGATAAACATATAGACCTACTATAGTCAGGTTAATACTTTTTAAATATTCTACTTGGGTTCTTCAACAGTGAAATGACTTTTCTTGCACAGCAACTTGTGAGGGCCACACATTCTACAAGCATACTGTTCAAGCCCCACAAATATTTTCCTGCAGAATCCCCTTTTAAGTATAAAGTATGGCCATTTTTTTTTTTAATTGATTGCATAATGTAATGTTGATCTGTGGTGTCACCCCCCCTCTCCCCCAGGATGCAATGCGGTCTGTAACCAAACAAGCCATTAAAGAAGCACGATTAAAAGAGATAAAAGAGGAGCTGCTCAACTCGGAAAAACTTAAGGTAAAGTTATGCATCTACACCAGATATACAGTAATAAATTATGTTTCCAGTCTGCTGAAATTGTCACCTTCAGGAAGAGTTGACCACCTATAGGACAGATTTAAAGATCCCTTCTGCCATTGATTGCAGGTTTGGATAGGTCCCTAGTGTGGTCTGATCTTTGGCCATGAGGCTTAAAGAGCAAGTCGTTCACCTGGCCCAGTATTAAGCAGTGTGAAGTGTTGGGAAATAGAAGCAGAAAAGTGAACAGAAAGGGTAATGTGTTGGCAAATAAAAGAAAAATAAGGACCAAGGAAAAGACCAAATAAGTCTGGAGACTGGCAGAAGAGAAGAATAAAAGGAGAAAAGGGTGAAAGGGGAACTATCACGAAAATGAAAATTTAATAAGACCGTCAAAACTTTCTAAATACAATCAATTAAATATTCTGCTTCGTTTCTGAAATAATCCAGTTTATCTTTACTATTCCTCTCACAGCATCTGTTTCTCTTTATTC
Organism: Xenopus laevis; assembly: GCF_017654675.1. Classification (NCBI taxonomy): domain Eukaryota; kingdom Metazoa; phylum Chordata; class Amphibia; order Anura; family Pipidae; genus Xenopus; species Xenopus laevis. The sequence goes on along the minus strand of NC_054376.1, from coordinate 26,801,117 downwards.
AGCAGTTTGGTGTCCGATAATCATGGACAGTTAGATCCAATATATCTTATGGGGGGGGCTCCCTTTCCTAACAGATATATTAGAGCTCACTCAAATAACTGATACCAGTACAAACAAAATCTAACAAAACAAATGCCTTTTGCACAAATCCTGCATGTAGAGAGACATGATGGCTGGTGATTTTGATAGAGTGAGCTCTAATACATCTTTTAGGCAAAAGGAGCCCCCCTATGAGATATATTGGCTGTAACTGTCCATGAATATCTGCTGACACCTAACTGCTGCATGAAGACAGAAAAGAGAAACAGATGCTGAGAGAGGAATAGTGAAGATAAACTTGATTATTCCAGAAACTATACAGAATTGTTAATTGATTATATTTAGAAAGGTTCTTATTTCAGAATGCTGAAGCTTATATTAAATTTAAATTTTTGCGATAGTTCCCCTTTAAGTACTCATCACACTGCAAATATCTTGGCTGATAAAGGATAGCGTGTAATCGTAATTAACACTAGAGCCGGCTGTGCATGGCTGATCGTCAACCCGGCTCCTTATGTAACAAATAGATTTGAAGGCTGCATATAGAATAGTGCTGTCATAAACTGAATCAGTCTGGCTCTTGTCTCTCTAGCCCACTCATTATCTAGAATAGATGCCTTTTTATCTTGTATTTCAACCTTTGTATAGAAACGTGTATAACAGAGCTGAATGTTGTGTAATTCCTTAGAATCATCCTTGGTTACTGGAGTAATGTGAAACTACAATGTGCTCCAATACAACAGAGCAGTTGCAATACCTGCACTTATGATACGCTCCTTTCCCTTGATAAAATGCTGGTTGATGCTTAATGCTGTTGGGAAGCCAGTTCCTTTCCTATGTCAGACTCTGCTTTTTGTATATTTAAAGGAAAAGCAAATTATTAGAGCAAACTATTTAGATAGATATATATGTATATATATATATATATATAGATATATATGTATATATATATATATATATATAGATATATATGTATATATATATATATATATAATATGTGTATATATATATATGTGTATATATATATATGTGTATGTGTGTATATATATATATATATAGATATATAGATATATAGATATATAGATATATACTGTATAGTGCATTACTCACATCATGGCTCCGTAAACCCCCAAGATGTTGGAAGAACAACACTCCATACCCTAGCTGTTAAACTTAAATAGTATTCAGTGGCCAGGAGGGGGAGCTTCTGCTCCATTTAGTATTTCTATTGGTACCTTTCCTATAAAAAAAAAAAAAAAAGTCTGGTTGACTATACCCACTCAATCACTGAACAAGCAATTCTGTGTGAATAATGGCAACATTATATAATGGTATTATTATTAAATAAACCATTCGATATGTCACCCCTGTACATGAGGCCTAAGCTTTTGTTTCCTGAACCACTCAGGCCTCATTTACTTTGACAGTTATTCGCTCTGCTTAGCACTGCTGCCTTTCAGAGGGGTCCTGGGTTCTATTCCAGCCAGGACACACTCTTCAAGGAAAACCGTAATAATAAAGGGAATGTAAAGGCTTTTAAAGTTTATTTTTTTTTTTCTGTCGATCTTCTCACAGTCCCCCAAACTGAAACCAAATAATCCAAATGTTCAGCTCCAACCACAGAAGGAAAAAGTATATACTGTAGTACTTATACTGTAGTATATACAGTATATTACCAAGTGACCAAATGTTTAACTAAAAAAAGATAAATCATTCAGCATGTAAGTTTCCCTTTGAATCTATTCAAAGTGAGTTGTCAAGTAGTATATAGGTATGAAGAAATTCAAGCTTCCACCAAACCAAATGTGAGCAGGATGCTTCCCATCGACTCTCTGTATGGAGTTTATGTTCTCCTCGTGCCTGGCTTCCTCCCACAATCCAAAAACCATACAGGCAGGTTTAATTGGCTCCTGATCGCAGTGAATGTGTGTGAGGGGCTTTAGACTGTAAATTCCATTGGGCCGGGACTGATGGGAATGATGTGTAATCTTTATAAATACCTGCAGAATATGTGGCACATTATTAATAAAGGATACAACTTCACTCTGCTAATATGACAACTTGTCTGCATTTTATTCCTATTCCAATCTCATTATTTTGGCCCAAGTTAGTGAGCAGAGAACAGTCATCTGATATTTCTCTGATCAGTTCTAAGCAGAGCAACATCACATGACTTTATGTGGTGTAAAAATGCCGCTCTGTCCACCGGAACTTTCGTATACGAAGTTCTGAAGCAGTGTAAAACAGCGGATTAACATGGTGTAAAATAAAACACCCCTTGATAAATTCGCCTTTTATTTTACACAGCTTTTTACAATGCTTTTTGGAGAATTTTGTTTTACACAACATCATAAATAGGCCCCCTAATATTTTTACCGACTGTCCAGTTAGCCAAAATGAAGAGCAGGTTAGCGCTGTTGTATCAGGTTCATTAAATTAGTATCATAGAAACTTCTAATAATAGTATAATGCAGTGTTTATGGATGCACTGAATCCACTATTTTGGATTCGGCCGAATCCTGCGCAAAAGATTAGTCTGAATACGGAATCCTAATTTGCATATGCAAATTAAGGGTGGGACGGGGAAAACATTTTTTACTTGCTTGTTTTGTGACAAAAAGTTACACGATTTCCCTCCCACCCCTAATTTGCATATGCAAATTAGGATTCAGTTCGGCCCGGCAGAAGGATTCGGCCGAATCCTGCTAAAAAAGGCAGAATCCCAAACTGAATCCTGGGTTTGGTGCATCCCTAGCAGTGTTGCCCTGCACTGGTGAAACTGGTGCTTCAGAAACTCTACTATAGTTTATATAAACAAGCTGCTGTGTAGACATGGGGGCAGCCATTGAAAGCTGAGAAAAGGCACAGGATACACAGCAGATAAGAGATAAACTCTGTAGAACATAATGTTATCTGTTATCCACTATTTAACCTGTGCCATATAGCCTTTTTTGCTACACAGCAGCTTGTTTATATGAACTATAGTAGTGTTTCTGAAGCAAACACACCAGTTTTACCAGTGCAGGGCAACAGTACATTATATTTCCATTACTTTAACACTTTAGTTTGTTGGTGTTACTGTTCCTTTAAGCCTAAATTTAAAGCTCAGACTGAGAGAGTTGGAATCGGTTAGAATCCAAGAAGTGTTATCATATGGTATTCCTTGCATAACTCTCATTTCCTCTCTTATTCAGTCTCTGTCATTGGTGTCTCTCTTATAAATCCTCTTGTTCTCTGCAGACATATTTTGAGGATAACCCCAGAGATTTCCAACTTTTGCGCCATGATAAGCCCTTGCACCCTGCAATCGTCAAACCGCATCTCAAAAATGTCCCAGACTACCTCAGTACGTATTACTCTCTGTGACCATACAAACTTACCTAGCTTTTCTGTCCTGCTTGTTGCTTGTGATGAATTTACTTCCTTTTAACGTCCTTTTATACCTACAGTTCCCCCAACCCTGCGTGCGGTTGCTGATCCTTATAACAGGAAAAGAAAGAGAAGAAGGCCTAATGTTGGAAGCTCTGGATTTCAGGGGACACGGTCAAAGGTGGGTAATTGTGACACTATGTTCTCTGTATAGTACCCAAGGCTACTCATGCTTAGCGGCTGAGCTACAGAGTATTTGTAGTATGGCAGGTGTGTGTGTGCGCGTGCGTGTGTGTGTGTATATATGTGTATATGTATATGTGTATATATATATATATATATATATATATATATATATATATATATATATATATATATATATATATATATATATATATAAATATGAATATGTGTGTGTGTATATATATATATATATATATATATATATATATATATATATATATATGTGTGTGTGTATATATATATATATATATATATATATATATATATATGTGTGTGTATATATATATATATATATATATATATGTGTGTGTATATATATATATATATATATATATGTGTGTGTATATATATATATATATATATATGTGTGTGTGTATATATATATATATATATATATATATATATATATATATATATATGTGTGTGTGTGTATATATATAATTGACATTTTAAAAATGGCTGCCATAAATGCAGCACTGTCTCTCACGCCCTTCTTTCTTCATTTACAGTTCCAAAGGGGACAGAACCCACTACGCAGCTTCAAATATGCAAAGGGCAAAAGGAAGGGAAAACCTGAGTAAGATCTTCTGCTGTGGCCTTTGTGCTCCCTCTGCCAACAGGACCAGTGTGACAAGAATATCGGACCCCCCCCCCCCCCCCCGAAATGCTGGGTGTAAAATATGTGCAGTTGTGCCCTGTGTTGCAACATCCAGGCATTACAGTAATGCCCAATGTTCTTGGATAATGTTCACCCTTCTCCATTTTTTTTGGAATTCATTTATGTCCCACTGCAGCCAACAGCTAGAACATTCTTTAGAGCAGGAGTCTCCAACCTTTTTTACCCATGAGCCACATTCAAATGTAAAAAAAGTTGAAGAGCAACATAAGCATGCAAAAAGCCCCCGAGTTGTAAAATATGGGATGTTACTGGCTATTGGTAGCCCCTATGTGGACTGGCAGCCTACAGGAGGCTCTGTTTGGAAGTACAACTTTTTTTATGCAACAAAAGCTTTCCTTCAAACCTAGAAATTAAAAAATAAGCACCTGCTTTTAGGCCACTGGGAGCAACATACAAGGGGCCGGAGAGCAACATGTTGCTCACAAACAACTGGTTGTCTTTCTAAAGCAGTGATCCCCAGATAAAGCTCAGGCCACCTCCATCTTCTACACTGTGTGTAAATACTTAGCTATTTATTCCTTCTAGAGATCGAATTCTGTGCAGTTCAGTTTCTTTACCTTTTCCATTGTTCTGGCTTCATAACAGGGGAGAACATTTTAACATTGTCCTTTGTATCAGTTCTGTCCAACTAGAGGGCTGCAGGCTTCATATGGCTCTTTAGGGGGTTTGTGCCCCCAGACTGCCCAGTAACTCAAAATACTTGTTGTTTTTGTTTGTAATATAACACAGAGCCTCAGATATATCGATGACCATGTTGAAAATTTTGGACAACACTGGTTTATGATAGCAAAATGTTCCTTTACATAGCACATAAATGGCTCCTAAATATCAACTTCATTTTGGACAGGCCCATGGCCAAGTAACTGTTTATCTCACAGGTGAACCCCAAGCTAATGCTGGTCATTGGGTAAAAGGCACATTGGGCATAATATTAATGGGCAGGTGCCCTTGACAGCTGGGGGGGGGGTAATCACACACTTTTTACGTTATAAGGTCTTTAGCAAATTTTTAGGCTAAAACAAGATCATATCAAATTATTGGTAAGTGTTGCTAATGACAATCATATATACAGTGTTAATATGGCCTGTCCTGCGCTCCCTTTCATATATATGGCCCTCTCTCTGCAGGCGAATCGCTCAAAAGTCTAGCCCTGGGCAACTTTTCTGATTCACAAATGCACAGAATAGGTATACATAGAACATATTTTTATAACAATTGAATTTGTATTTTTTTATTATATGTAACTTTGAAAAAGTGTTGTACTTCGTAATCTTACTGTTCCTTTGAACAGAAAACTGCACCTGAACTTTTGTTGTACAACATTAGAAGGTTGTGAAGTTAACAGAAGCCTGTTAATATCACAATTTCAGTCCATATCAAAATGTTACATTCTGCAAACTTCTGACGTTGTTTTACGTAATCATGAAATCTTCAAAATCTTCTTTTAGATGAACTGCATCTAGCCATTCCTGATATTTGTATTATAAAGGGTTTATGGCTCATCAAATATTGTCCAATAAACCAATGGGATTCAACATTTTTGTTTTGTTTTATTCTTGCTAATGTTTGCAAAATTTTGGGAATGATTAAAATATTTATTTGAAGAATTGTGACCACTCCCATGATTAATGCTGTTAGTGGCCCCACCGGTGTGTGAAGGTATCAGTAGTTGAACATAAGAGAAGCAAATGGGGTAAACATTGAGAAAATGGTGAGAGCATGGTTGTGCACCGGGGCACATAAGGCCCTATTTTTGCCACTGACCTTTGCCATTTACCTTTGTTAAAATTGTGCCCTCAAGTTACACCACGCCTTAAAATAGTTTATAACAAATAGGGGGTCACAGTAGAACACAAGGACATCTTTGTTTTCCACCTTCTCTTTCAACTGAGGCGGAAGGAGCAGCAGGACATTTAAATAGAAATGCAGGACTGGTTTTTGTGCTTAAAGGGATACTGTCATGGGAAAAAAAAAATTTCAAAATGAATCAGTTAATAGAGCTGCTCCAGCGGAATTCTGCACTGAAATCCATTTCTCAAAAGAGCAAACAGATTTTTTTATATTCAATTTTGAAATTTGACATGGGGCTAGACATATTGTCAATTTCACAGCTGCCCCAAGTCATGTGACTTGTGCTCTGATAAACTTCAATCACTCTTTACTGCTGTACTGCAAGTTGAAGTGATATCCCCCCTCCCTTCCCCTCCCCCCAGCAGCCAAACAAAAGAACAATAGGAAGGTAACCAGATAACAGCTCCCTAACACAAGATAACAGCTGCCTGGTAGATCTAAGAACAACACTCAATAGTAAAAACCCATGTCTCACTGAGACACATTCAGTTACATTGAGAAGGAAAAACAGCAGCCTGCCAGAAAGCATTTCTCTCCTAAAGTGCAGGCACAAGTCACATGACCAGGGGCAGCTGGGAAATTGACAAAATGTCTAGCCCCATGTCAGATTTCAAAATTGAATATAAAAAAATCTGTTTGCTCTTTTGAGAAATGGATTTCAGTGCAGAATTCTGCTGGAGTAGCACTATTAACTGATGCGTTTTGAAAAAAACATGTTTTCCGATGACAGTATCCCTTTAAAATTTGGAGTAGTGATGGGCGAATCTGTCCCGTTTCGCCGAAAAATTAGTGAAACTTATTGAAGTCAACTAGCGTCAAAATAATTATGATGCGTGACAATTCTGACGTGAGTGACACTTTTTATACACATGACTCTTTTGTCCAAATGCATTAGTCAATGGGCGGCCGAATAATTTTGATGCATGACAATTTTAATGCGCGCATTGGGTTCACAAAAACATTCACGGGCAGCGAAGTGCAGAACTTCGCCACAAATCCAAGCCTGACGAATAAATTTGCCCATCACTAGTTGGGAGGTATGGTGTTGCTGGAATTATTAAAAATAAGCTTATTTTATATCATGTACATTACATGATAGCAGTTTCCACATTTGATTTGTTGTCTTTGTACTAACTGCAATTAAACACGTTTTAATGGTTTTCAAATAATTCCATTTGCTTTTTATTTCCATTTACACAGTGTCCCAACTTTTTTGGAAATGGGCTTGTATTTTAGAAATAAAATTGAACACTCTTTAACTCATGTCCACACTATGCTTGACAAAGGGGCGTGTCCCCGAAACGTTGCACAACAGCATAATAAAATTGCAAGGGCTTGTCCTGCTACCGCAACTCCTGTGTGCCGGTGAAATTCTTTTTACCCTTGTTGTGAGGTGGCAGATTCCTCTATCGCTGGGCACCAAGATAAGAATCTTTGGATTTGTGTGGTGTGCGGCTTCTCCAAAGCTTTTCTTGTATTTTAAAAGCCATAATTACGATGTTGCATAATGATGCATGATGTTTTCTATACAAAATCTGCAGTGAAAACTCCCTGACTATTGGTTGTATATATATATATATATATATATATATATATATATATATATATATATATATATATATATACACAATCCAAACGGTTCAGCACACCACTGGAGCAATTGACCCAGGTGCTACCAATTGCAGCTGCATACAAAATCCAAAAAGGTAAGGTGCACACTGGGATATATATATAAATACCAAAGGTCTTTCATTTGTGGCTCTGCCATTAATGCTGGGAGTTGTAGGTCAGTGTACATTAACAAGTGCATTATTATTATTATTATTATTATTATTACAATGCATAAAGGGACAGCTTTAATTTGTACACCACTTTTCTAATTGTCAATGGGCAGTCAGTGCTTTATTTTTCACACTGCACGATTTACCCTAAGGGTTCTTACTTTTGATTATGTGCAATAGTGCTCTCTGCACTACTAAATTTGTCCCCTCCGACCAAATTAGTGCTCTAAATGTAATTACTGTATGAGGGTCATGGGATCTGCTGCAGACCTAGTTTCACCTCTGGGCAGTGTTCTCTATGCAGATTTTGCTTTGCTGCTAGTGTCTCAATTCTGTTGCCTGTTTTGTTACTGAGTTCTTTGAATATCTGAACTCTGCCATTCTTTGCCCCTTTCAAAGACTGATTATTTGCTATCACCTTCATAGTTATTATGGCATTTAGTGCTGATAAGCCTGTGCCCTGCTACCTAGTTATCTCTCTTTCTCCTTATCTACCTGGAGCATCTGTGTTCTCTGGCTCTGTTCCTGGCTTTCTCACCTTGTTCCAGCGTGCTGGCAGTATGGGCCTTCTCAGCAGATAATGTTATCAGCTGGTGACCTTGGCCTGACGTCCTAAATACCTCCAATCACTCTACAAACGGTCCAAATGATCAGACATCCAAGTTTAGTTTTGTAACATATTAGAAATGGCACTTAATGTTTAAATGATGAATTGATGAGTGTAGAATTATACTGTATTTCTTTTAATGTTTCCTTGAGTTTTATACGGGCCACATTATTCCAAGCTGGTGGCAGTGATCTTGGAAAAGCCATGTGTTGGCAATTAGTAAGGCTGCTGGAAGCAAACATTGGGAGAACTAACTCCTCTGTATCGCAGACAATCCACTTTTCATATATTGGGTAGGGTTAAACGATGTGTGCATGATTTGCCAGCAACAGAAATCCCCCTTAAATAGCTTATATCATAATGAGAGATTTACAGTTGTATTCAGAATAATAGCAGTGTGTTTAAAATGTGAATAAAGCTCAAAATCCTTATAACCGCTTTAATTTCCATACACGCAAATGCATTGGGAACACTGCACATTCTATTCCAAACCAAATCATGAAGAAAAATGTATCAATGTTGTCTTATTCCTTTACAGAAAGTGAAGACAAGTGAATATTAGGCTGTGACTGTATTCTTCTTTACAAACGAATTCAATGTATAACCTGAAAAATGTTTCAAGATTATGCTTTGCATGGCTGAACTAATATGTAGTTGTATAAGCAGTGTTTCTGAGAACGGCTACACATCTGTGTTGCATGGAGTCCACCAACCTCTGGTACTTGTTGCATTCCACAATTCTGCCTTTCTTGGCACTTTTTATATTACCCCACAAGTTTTCTATTGGATTAAGGTCTGGGGATTGGGCTGGAATTCGTGGCGAATTTGCGCGATTCGCCGCCAGCGAATAAATTCGCGAAACGCCCGCGAAAATTCGCCGGCGTCAAAAAAAATGTTTTCGGAAAAATGGGCTCCGGCGTCAAAAACGGGTGCCGGCGTCAAAAACTAGACGCCGGCGCTGTTTCGCGAATTTTTCGCCCTTTCGCGAATTTCGCTTATTTTCGGCGAAGCGAAACGGCGCAAATTCGCCCATCACTACTGGTCACTCCATGAAGTCAATCTTGCTGGTCTGGAACCAAGATGTTACTGGTTTACTGGTGTGTTTGGGGTCATTGTCTTGTTTAAACCCCCATTTCAAGGGCATTTCCTCTTCAGCATAAGGCAACATGATTTTCAATTATTCTGATGTACTGAAACTGATCCATGATCCCTGGTATGTGATAAATAGACTCAACACCAGAGTATGAGAAACATCCCCATATCATGATGCTTGTGCCACCGGCTTCACTGGCTTCACTCTGTACTGTGACTTGAATTCAGTGTTTGGGGGGCGTCTGACAAACTGTCTGCGGCCCCTAGACCCCAAAAGAACATCTTGTTTCATCAGTCCACAAAATGTTGCTCCATTTCTCTTTACTACAGTCAACGTGTTCTTTGGCAAATTGTAAGCTCTTCAGTACATCTTTTTTCAACAATGGGACTTTACTTTGGTTGCCATTTTAAAGCATTTGAGATAATTCTCCTGCAGTTCTTTATACGTTTTCCCCTCTCCAATCGACTTTTTAATGAAAGTACTCTGTTCTTCTGGAATGAGTCTGGAATGAGCCATTTTACTCGGATTTTCAAAGAGAAATACACTATAATCAGCATGCACAACATTTGCTCCTTCTTTCCTTAAATAAGGGTCGTAATTGACTCCTGTTTTTTCACAGAATGAATGAACTCACTAATTCCACACTGCTATTATTTGGAATAAGCTATTACTATTTGGAACACTGCTATTTATTGGCAATAAATGATTCAATGACACAGAATCAGCAGCATGTCATGACTGTTGGGTCTTTTGGGGTTTCCATTACTCTACTACACCTACTATTAAATTATTTGTCATGTAGAAATATTTCTGCCAAAACCAGAGATTGACAGGTTCGTGGTGTTGGTCTGCTATTATTATATCAAAGCTGTGCCAGAAGGTATACTGCCCTGTAGATGTGACAAAGTGGAAGGAGGACACTGATTCTACATTAATGAAATAAGAATAAAGGATATTTATGTCATTAATTATAATAGAGTATAGTCTAGGAAATTGCTAGACCTGCTGCTGCTGGGGACTGTGAACAAGTTAAATCTCAACCCTAAAAACAAATGTGACAGCAAAATGCCATAATATACTGAACTTACTGCACCAGCCTAAAGGTAAGCATCTCTAATCGAATGATCTGGGCGTGTTATCTAAGGAGTTAATTAAGTGTCATTGGCAATGCACATTGAATCTGAATGAATTACCAATTAGCCTTGTATTGTGACATTGATATTTTATATATACTGTATATTGTGAATCAGTCCCTAAACTCAAGGAAGTGACCACAGCCCACATGCTGTGAATCAAAAAAGAGTAGATGGGAAGCTACAGGGGCATCTTTAGAGGTGCAGATCTTTACTACTAAATGGGGTGTGGTTGCCTTGAGCTGATAGAGTACAAATATGTAGCATTTCTACCCAAATTATTTTTAAAGCTTTAGTTCTCCTTTAAAGGAGAAGGAAAGGTTAAAACTAAGTAAGCCTTATCAGAAAGGTCCATCTAAATATACCAGTAAACCCCCAAATTAATCTTGCTCTGAGTCCCCTGTCAAAAGAAACACTGCATTTCTTTCCTTCTTTTGTGTACACATGGGCTTCTGTATCAGACTTCCTGCCTCAGCTTAAACCTCATTGCCCTGGGCAAGAGCATGCTCAGTTTGCTCCTCTCCCCCCACCCCTCCCTTCTCTACTGTAATCTGAGCCCAGAGCAGGGAGAGACTCAGACAGGAAGTGATGTCACACCACATTAATACTGCAGCTCCTATTCTAAACAAACAGAGAGTTCCTAGAGCTTTTTACTCAGGTATGGTAAAACATTCTACAGAATAAATATAGCATTCTAGCTTGCACTATTGCAGCTAATTTATTGGCAATAAAATGCCTCCGTAGCTTTCCTTCTCCTTTAAAACATGGACCCCACTATAATTATGCCACTGCCCTTTCTGAATTCACTTCTATGAACTGCTTCACCACCACATGATGCCCCATGCACAGTTGTTTTACAGGATTGTAACATTAAGGGGCAGATTTATCAAGGGTCGATGTGAATTCGAGGGAATTTTCGAAGTAAAAAAATTTGTAATTCAAAGTAGTTTTTTTTGGATACTTTGACCATCGAATAGGATACTACGACTTCGAATTTACGTTGACTTTGATTATCGAATGGTTTGAATATTTGACCATTCGATAATCGAAGTACTGTCTCTTTAAAAAAACTTCGACTTCAATACATCGCCAAATTAAGCCTGCCGAAGTGCTATGTTCGCTTATCGGGACCATCTAGACCATTTTTCTAAGCCTTCACACTGAAGTAAAATTGTTCAATCGTACTCTAAAATCTATTGAATCGTTCGATTCGAACGATTTAATCGTATGATCGAACGATTTTACTTTGTTCATTCGATGGCCAAATTCGGTGAAAAATACTTCGACTTCGATATTCGAATTCAAAGTATTTTAATTTGATGATCAAATTTCGAAGTATTTTAAACTTCGAAACTCGACCGTTGATAAATCTGTCCCTAAATGAATTGTTCTTGTTTACATGCTGTTACTATTCAAAGAATGAAATGCCAAGTACAAACCGGCCTGTTGTTTTTAGCTACGTGTTATATCTGCTGTGCATTCTCTTTGCTTTTAAAATCAATACTTGGATTATAAATGTGCTGTCCCAGCATTCCTCTTCTTGTTTGCTTATCTGACTGTGTCTCAGACATAGTCATTCACTGCTTTGATTCTTCAGGTTGTGGTGGGTTCACCAGGTGCAGCAAAAATACACGGCATCCATCCATCTGTATTTATATCTGAAAAAATGAAATACCTAATCATCGATAAACTGTCATTTGCAAGGTGAGCTTCCAGAGCCATCAGTACATCAGAAAACAAATCAATGACTAGTGCAATTGCATGGAGTAAGGCATTGGCCTTGATAAACGGATGCTAATTACAGAAATTATTGTTTTTGAGGGAAATGGCACTATTTAGTGAGATAAGCGCTTACAGATAAACTGGATCAGACAGCACATAATTTTTGCTTGAGTTTTTGAAAATTTATGATAATACTCTGCAAGGAAAAATCACAATAATAATGGCATTATAATCCATATGCTTTATGTATACAATATCCTTTGTATTCCACTGATTAATATTAGGACTTTCCAACCTGCAGCCTTACTTTTGTTTCTTGATGAGTGAATAGTTCCAGGGGCAATGGCCTCTGACTAACCCATAGATTTGGCAAGATAGTTTATCCATTCCTATATGATAAGCTAGAAGGGTCATAAAGCTTTTGAGGCTATGGTACACAAGGCATTTTCAAGTCATCCAGCAGGAAACAGCAGCAGACTTAGGGCCCCATTTACTTAGCTCGAGTGAAGGAATAGAAGAAAAAATACTTTGAATTTAGAATGGTCGAATATGGCTACTTCGACCATCGAATAGGCTACTTCGACCTTTGACTACGACTTCGACTTCAAATCGAACGATTCAAACTAAAAATCGTTCGACTTTTCGACCATTTGATAGTCGAAGTACTGCCTCTTTAAAAAATACTTCGACCCTCTAGTTCGCCACCTAAAACCTACCGAGGCCAATGCTAGCCTATGGGGAAGGTCCCCATAGGATTCCTAACAATTTTCTGATCGAAGGAAAATCCTTCGATCGATGGATTAAAATCCTTCGATCGTAGGAATAGCGCTAAATCCTTCAACTTCGATATTCAAAGTCGAAGGATTTACATTCGGCAGTCGAATATTGACCCTATGTAAATCTGCCCCATCCACTATCACTTCTAATACGAGAACATAGGGTGAAGTTTGCCTGTTACTGCAGCCATGACATTATTAGGACTGATGGCAGGTGAAGAAGGGTATTTTTGTCTACTGCTGTTTTCTGTGGAATGAGAAAATGGACCATTAAGGGGTAGATTTATCAAGGGTCGAAGTGAATTCGAGGGAATTTTCTAAGTAAAAACAATTTGAAGTAATTTTTTGGATACTTCGACCATGGAATAGGATACTACGGCTTCGAATTTACTTTGAGTTCGATTCAAAGTAAAATAGTTCAAATATTCGAATTTCCGATAATCGAAGTACTGTCTCTTTAAAAAAACTTAGACTTCAAAAGTTCGCCAAATTAAACCTGCCGAAGTGCTATGTTAGTGCTATGATTTAATCGTTCGATCAAACAATTTTCAGTAAAAAAACCTTTGACTTCAATATTCGAAGTCGAAGTATAGCCATTCGATGGTCGAATTTTGAAGTATATTTCACTTCGAAATATTCGATAGTTCGAATATTCAAATATTCGATAATCAAAGTACTGTCTCTTTGAAAAAACTTTGACTTCAATAGTTCGCCAAATTAAAGCTGCCGAAGTGCTATGTTAGCCTATGGGGACCTTCTAATGCATTTTTCTACGTTTTATGTAGCCGAAGTAAAATCGTTCAATCGATCGCTGAAATTCTTTGAATCGTTCGATTCGAACTATTTAATCGTTCCATGAAACAATTTTACTTCGACTGCAAAACGGTCAAATTCAGTAAAAAAAACGTAGATATTCGAAGTCGAGGTATAGCCATTCGATGGTCGAATTTCAAAGAATATTTCACTTCGAAATTCGACCTTTGATGAATCTGTCCCTAAGTGTTATTTAGGCAGGACGAAAAAGACCAAGGAAGTGATATTTCCTTGCCAGTGAAATATCTATAAATCTGTTTTATACTATTGTTTATGCATAAGCAGCATAAAGTATGCTGTGAGCTGTAATTAGACATTAGTCAGAAAAAAGAATCACTTTTTGCACAAAGATAAGATAACAGTATATTAAAGGGATCCTGTCATCGGAAAACATGTTTTTTTTCAAAACGCATCAGTTAATAGTGCTACTCCAGCAGAATTCTGCACTGAAATCCATTTCTCAAAAGAGCAAACAGTTTTTTTTATATTTAATTTTGAAATCTGACATGGGGCTAGACATTTTGTCAATTTCCCAGCTGCCCCATGTCATGTGACTTGTGCTTGCACTTTAAGAGAGCAATGCTTTCTGGCAGGCTGCTATTTTTCCTTCTCAATGTAACTGAATGTGTCTCAGTGGGACATGGGTTTTTTACTATTGAGTGTTGTTCTTAGATCTACCAGGCAGCTGTTATCTTGTGTTAGGGAGCTGTTATCTGGTTACCTTCCCAGTGTTCTTTTGTTTGGCTTCTGGGGGGGGGGGATGATATCACTCCAACTTGCAGTACAGCAGTAAAGAGTGATTGAAGTTTATCAGAGCACAAGTAACATGACTAGGGCAGCTGGGAAATTGACAAAATGTCATGTCAGATTTCAAAATTGAATATAAAAAAAAACTGTTTGCTCTTTTGAGAAATGGATTTCAGTGGAGCAGCACTATTAACTGATTCATTTTGAAAAAAATGTTTTTCCCCATGACAGTATCCGTTTAACTTATATGAATAACATATACGTGAATAAATGCAGTCTTCCTCTGAAACTGTCCCTGGCAGTGAGAGTTCAAGGCAGGGAATTGTGAGGACTTGTACTGGGAATCCCTCAACAGAGATGTCTACTCTGGTGATTTGGAAGACTTAACCAATAATAAATAATTAAGAAATTAAGAAATAATCATTTTCTAAATATACTGTATGGGGCCAGTGACAATAGAATTCAAACTGTGTACACATAAGCATGTAAGAATAAGAACATTATAATACATACATAAATAAATTCAATTAGAAAATAAACGAATTCAATACAAAAATAAGTTAACTATCCCTTTTTGTTGCTGGAATTTTACAATTCGCAAGACGAAAACGAGACACAAAAATATTTATCATTGAATGTAAAATTCTGGAAATGTATTCAGCTTAAATATTAAACAGACATTACTTTTTTTTTAAGGGAAAGATAGTGTTAAAATACACCTTG
Source organism: Xenopus laevis (assembly GCF_017654675.1). Lineage (NCBI taxonomy): Eukaryota > Metazoa > Chordata > Amphibia > Anura > Pipidae > Xenopus > Xenopus laevis. The sequence continues at coordinate 26,785,541 of NC_054376.1, read as the reverse complement.
ACAAAATATCTGAGCTTGTTTAGGAATAGCCACAAACTCGAGAAAACAATAAAAGGATCGATGGTTACGAATTTTTTCATAAAATATAAACCTTTATATAATCGTCCTTAAAATATAACAGAACATAAAATGCAAGACAAATTTATTTCCAGAATTGTAAACAGAATTCTTTCCAGATATAAATCCAATTTATTTCTGTGTAGGTAATAGTCCAGGTCCTTTCCTTCATAAATGGTGGGAGCGTGGAAAGTATTAAAAGAATGTGAAATATGTTAAACAATTTTATATGAAAAAAACTCTGAAAGGAAGTTACACTCAGTATATTTAATATATTAACCAACGCAAACATAAACCAGTAATAAATATGCAGTGGGATCAATAAATAACCGTTTTTTATCTTGGAAACAGAAAAAAATAAAAAAAGACAATCGTCATGAATGAGTGCAATGTAAAACATGCAGAAATTGTATATCAATGAATAAGCATATGTAATTCTGATCATTTGAAGGATTTTGATATTTACAGTTGACAAAACGTATTCTACATCTGGAAAAAATACAATGTATTTTTGTTAAGGAAACTGATTTTACCTGCTTTTAAAAATGTCCCAAAACTTTGATAATTTTCCAGTTCTTCCCTTGATAATGTTTTTCAGTAAATAAATCCGAGCTGTTAAATTGAATCCTGTAACTATTCTTTCCTGATGTTTAAATCTGTTTGCTGTAAAAAAAAATATCTAAAAATAAAGGTGTGCGCATTTATTGTGTAGGAAAATAACTGATAATGCGGCGTTGGATTACCAAGAGATTAATCCAAGATCCATAAAAAGTTTATTTTTCTTCCTGCTTGGCTTCTAACTAATCTCAATCACCCCATGCCAACCTAGCCAGTTGTGAAAGGGTGAGCAGGCACACGTAATCATGGGGTGGATATTTGGGTAGATAATTTTCTCTTATGAAGGAACGTGGTTGGTTACTAGTGCTTTGCTGAGTTGTTAGTTCAATTTCTGATGTCTGGAATAAGAGAGCTACAGCATGTCCTTGTATGCCATAACAGCTCAACATTTATGACAAAGCATATATATATATATGATCTTTTTTGCACCTTTAAAAAGTCCTGAGAGTACGGTTTTTGTACAGTATTTGGTTTACATAATTTTTGAATACTGCACCCAGGCAGCTGTTTTTGTATACATGAGTGCTCCAGTTTTGTGAGAATATACTGTATATGTATATATATATATATATATATATATATATATATATATATATATATATATATATATATACATATATATATATATATATATATAGATATATATATATATATATAAACCCAGGTAGGTCTCTGCATTCCCTTCCAGGCAATCAGGACTGGGTGCTGCAGCAGCGCTTCACATACATCAAATCCACAGTTGTAAGCAGCGCACACCGGAGTTTTAAAAAATATTTGTTTCTTTATTTATCAAAAGATTTAGGGGCCGATTCACTAAGGGTCCAATATTGAGGGTTAATTAACCCTCGATATTCGACTAGGAATTAAAATCCTTCGAATATCGAAGTCGAAGGATAATTCCTTCGATCAAACGATAAAATCCTTCTAATCGAACGATTCGAAGGATTTTAATCCAATGATCGAAGGAATATCCTTCGATCAAAAAAAGTTAGCCAAGCCTATGGGGACCTTCCCCATAGGCTAACATTGACTTAGTTGTAGATGGCGAACTAGGGGGTCGAAGTTTTTTTTAAAGAGATAGTACTTCGACTATCGAATTGTCGAATAGTCGAACGATTTTTACTACGAATCCTTCGATTCGAAGTCGTAGTCGAAGTAGTCCATTCGATGGTCGAAGTAGCCCAAAAAAAACTTTGAAATTCAACGTTTTTTACCTTCGAATCCTTCACTCTAAGTTAGTGAATCGGCCCCTAAAAAAACATTGTCGCAAGGATCGACGTTTCGGTCTGGATCTAAGTCCGTTATCAAGATCCAGAGTCACATGTTGAGATGCAATTTATAGTCACATTTACATAATTAATTGAACACAGAAAACCAGAAGATACACCCACTGACAAGAATAATCAATGTGTGTGTGACCATATCACAAGGTAAAAAAACTACCTCTTATTTCTCTGTGTATCATTATCTTAATAACAAAGTATCTGTCTAATCTGGCAACATTGCATCAAAATTACCTTGTATCAATAAACATATTACACATTAGAACAGAGAATAATGTATACATTGTGAAAATATTTTATCTTTGTGTGAGGAAGCATGTAAGGGACAGTTGTTCATTAAGCCCATTTGGTGCCATTGTATTAAGTTTATTGATCCAAAAGCATTCGCTCTGTAAGAGCATTTTAGACCTGTCACCACCCGTTTTAGGGGGGGGGGTTTGTGATCTATGCCTATGTATTTAAAAGTGGGTAAATGATGCCCCTTTTCTAAAAAATGTTTCGCCACAGGTTTCAATGATCTTGGGGCCCATTTACTTAGCTCGAGTGAAGGAATAGAGGAAAAAAACTTCGAATTTCGAATGTTTTTTGTGGCTACTTCGACCATCGAATGGGCTACTTCGACCTTCGACTTCGACCTTCGACTTTAATTCGAACGATTCGAACTAAAAATCGTTCGACTATTCGACCAGTCGATAGTCGAAGTACTGTCTCTTTAAAAAAAACTTTGACCCCCTAGTTCGCCACCTAAAACCTACCGAGGCCAATTTTAGCCTATGGGGAAGGTCCCCATAGGCTTCCTAACAATTATCTGATCAATGGATTAAAATCCTTCAAATCATTCGGTTCGAAGGATTTAATCGTTCGATCGAACGATTATTCCTTCGATTGTAGGAAGAGCGCTAAATCCTTCGACTTCGATATTCGAAGTCGAAGGATTTCAATTCGGCAGTCGAATATCGAGGGTTAATTAACCCTCGATTTTCGACCATAGGTAAATTTGCCCCTTATTGTCCCTGAACGCAGTGCTGATAGCAGATCTATGTCCATCCATTCTAAGATGCAAAGTTTTGACGACAATCATATTGTAATACGTCCTGCTGATAAAGGTGGTGGTATTGTTGTACATGATTATAGTGACTATCGAAGCGAAATTATGAGACAACTTTCGGACAGCAAAGTTTACAAATTATTGAGTGGTGATCCAGTGAACCAATTTAAAAAACAGTTAGATGGTTATATTAAGCTTATACATTTAAGGGGAATTATTTCTAATGAATTAAAAGCTTTTTTGACAATGGATTTTCCCAAATGTCCTGTTTTGTACACTTTGCCAAAGGTGCATAAAAATCCATCTTCCCCACCTAGTAGGCCGATTGTTTCCAGTAGAGATACCCTATTACATCCTATTGGTATATATCTTGATAAAATTCTACAGCCTATAGAACAAGATACCCCCACCTACCTGAAAGACACCCCACATCTACTTAGCTGCATTAAAGGGATACGGTCAGAGGAAAAAAATTTTTTCAAAATGAATCAGTTAATAGTGCTGCTCCAGCAGAATTCTGCACTGAAATCCATTTCTCAAAAGAGCAAACAGATTTTTTTATATTTAATTTTGAAATCTGACATGGGGCTAGACATTTTGTCAATTTCCCAGCTGCCCCTGGTCATGTGACTTGTGCCTGCACTTTAGGGTAGGGACACACTGGGCGATTTGGGGAGTTTTAGTCGCCTGGCGACTAATCGCCGCGACTTTTCTCCCCGAATGCCTCCCCTCGCTCTGCGCCTGGCTAAAATGAAAAATCGCCTGCGCTAATCACACGCGGCGATTCGTTTTCCGAAGTCGCCCGAAGTTTCCTCGTGAGGCAACTTCGGGCGATTTCGGAAAACGAATCGCCGCGTATGATTAGCGCAGGCGATTTTTCATTTTAGCCAGGCGCAGAGCGAGGGGAGGCATTCGGGGAGAAAAGTCGCGGCGATTAGTCGCCAGGCGACTAAAACTCCCCAAATCGCCCAGTGTGTCCCTACCCTTAGGAGAGAAATGCTTTCTGGCAGGCTGCTGTTTTTCCTTCTCAATGTAACTGAATGTGTCTCAGTGGGATATGGGTTTTTACTATTGAGTGTTGTTCTTAGATCTACCAGGCAGCTGTTATCTTGTGTTAGGGAGCTGTTATCTGGTTACTTTCCCATTGTTCTTTTGTTTGGCTGCTGGGGGGAAAAGGGAGGGGGTGATATCACTCCAACTTGCAGTACAGCAGTAAAGAGTGATTGAAGTTTATCAGAGCACACATTACATGACTTGGGGCAGCTGGGAAATTGACAAAATGTCTAGCCCCACGTCAGATTTCAAGATTGACTATAAAAAAATCTTTTTGCTCTTTTGAGAAATGGATTTCAGTGCAGAATTCTGCTGGAGCAGCACTATTAACTGATTCATTTTGAAATTTTTTTTTTTCCCATGACAGTATCCCTTTAAGGACTTTTTGTTAGAAGTGGATGAACATTTAGAGTTGGCAACAATGGATGTTGTTAATCTGTATACATGTATCCCCCACGAATTGGGCATTGAGTCAGTACGTAGATCAATACTACAATATGACAAATATGAGGGTCCTGATGTTGATTGTGTTTTGGAATTATTGAGGTTTTGTCTTACCCTTAACTATTTCAAATTTGAAAATGAATACTATACGCAGTTGTCAGGGACCACGATGGGAGCGGCCATGGCACCTGCATATGCAAATTTGTTTATGCATCAATTTGAACAGAACAATATATTTTCTCAATTTAACTCCCAGATACTGTTTTCTCATCGCTATATTGACGATATCCTGATTATTTTAGTGTGGTAATATGACATCTTTTGATGAAATGGTGATTCAATTAAAGAATCTTGGTGGCCCAGTAAAATTTACTGCCACCACCAGTGATTGTTCTGTACAATTCCTTGATTTGGAGATAACACGAATGGGTCAGAAGCTAGAGTATTCCCTTTATCGTAAAACAACAGACCGTAACACTTTATTACATTTTGATAGTCAACATCCTAGTTCCACAAAGTTATCTTTGCCTATAATTATGAGCAAGGATGGAAAAAGGTCCCCACGTGGGACAGAAACGTCGGATAAAATGCTTCTTTCTATGGAATAATCACCTTTTCATCACAATACAGAGTGTGCTGATCCTTCTTCTTAGTATTTATATATATATATTAATCTTATCTTAATCTGTGTCCATGATGTAAGATCTGATTTCTATGTGAAAGTGATAACGTAACAAATTACTGTTTGAGTCTGGTTATGGCGTATTTTAATGTTCTGTCTCCACAGGAAGACAGGGCAAACAAACTTTTAGCCCCCTTATATACAAGTTGTGTAATTTTTCCAATTTCCAGTTTTGTGTATTTCATATGATGCGTCTGTGTCACCTGAAAGTATCTGAACAATTCAAAAGCCAGGCAGGCTGTAGAAATCCCCCTTCAGCTGTACCTGTAAAGCTGGCTATACATGGGGGAATTACATTTGCAGACTCCGTTCCTCTTGAGCAGTAGCTTGGGCAGATTTGTAAATCCCTTTGTGTTGATGCAATTCTTTTCCGATGAGTCAAATGATTGAATCATCTTGATCTGACCCACCTTGTTTGTGGTCAAATTGGGTAAAGATCCACTCATATGGCAAACTTAAAGGCATACTGTCATGGGATTTTTTTTTCTTAAAAACGCATCAGTTAATAGTGCTGCTCCAGCAGAATTCTGCACTGAAATCCATTTCTCAAAAGAGCAAACAGATTTTTTTATATTTCAATTTTGAAATCTGTCATGGAGGGCTAGACATTTTGTCAAATTCCCAGCTGCCCCAAGTCACATGACTTGTGCTCTGATAAACTTCAATCACTATTTACTGCTGTACTGCAAATTGGTGTGATATCACCCCCCCCCCCAGCAGCCTAACAACAGAACAATGGGGAGGTAACCAGATAGCAGCTCCCTAACACAAGATAACAGCTGCCTGGTAGATCTAAGAACAACACTCACTCAATAGTAAAATCCAGGTCCCACTGTGACACATTCAGTTACATTGAGTAGGAGAAACAACAGCCTGCCAGAAAGCAGTTACATCATAAAGTGCTGGCTCTTTCTGAAAGCACATGACCAGGCAAAATGTCCTGAGATGCACCTATACACCAATATTACAACTAAAAAAAAATTAAATTTTATATGGTAGAGTGAATTATTTGCAGTATAAACAGTATAATTTAGAAATTAAACCTACATCATAAAAACCATGACAGAATCCTTAAGGAGACATACAGTATACCATAGTCCCAATAGTGACTTTGCCATTTTGATATCCACAGCGCTGTTTCTGAACCTCCAAGTCTAGATATTTAGGAATGTCCAGACACAATTTTCCTTCAATAAAATCATCTTACTGGAAGTAAGTCAACACTTTAAAAACCATGCAGGCACATAGAGTGCAGGCACTACTGTCCTAGCTAGAAAATCAGCTGTTTTTCAGCCCCTAACAAGAAAGTCAGACTCAGGTTTTGCTAGATTAGTCAGCAGCCGGTATGGGAAAATTGCAGATTAACAATATTGGTTACATGTGGCAATAAGGGGCAATTGTAAAATTTGAAGTTCTTAATCGGAACTTTCATCTCCTCTCTAACCAGTGGCTGCTGGTATTCCGGTGCTGAAGCATATGCAATAGAATGAAAGGGCTGCATTTTTGTTAAAGTTTGGCTTTTCACTGTACTGAGCATGAACACCACTCAAAGAAAGAAGGTGCAGGGAGAGGATTATTCTGTGGTACTCGCTGAAAAGAACTCAATGAGGCCCTTTCCACGGAAAGGTTAATTTATGTGGGATTCCAATCAGTAAGTACAGAATTCCAGGAGCTGATAAGAGTCACTCCACATCACGTCAGGTTGTGTCACTTTCCAAGGCTTCCAATCACAGCCCAGAGATAAGCAAGTATTGGAAGAGCCCTGCCTCAGTCTGACACCTCACAGGTAAATTTGTTTATTGCTGAGTAACCGTTTGTAAGATGCACCAGCGGGGAGGGTGCTGGTTGGTACTGACTATCTCTAATAGCTGGAAATAGAAGGATGTTGCTAGGTCAATAACAGGAGATTTAGAGCTGGAAGAATGTTATTGACCTCACCTTAATGTTTAGTGTCCTAATCTTCCAAGGACTTTTATGAACTTTTCATATATTAATTTGTAGGTATAGCAGTCATCTGTTCAGCCTTTCTCAGTTGGAGCTGATATTGGTTTTATTTCCCACAGCAAAATATGCACTGCATATAGATTTTCCCTTTTGCAGGGACGTTTGCTGCAGTAATTAGTATTAAATGCATTTGTCTGTAATGTCCTCTAATGTACTTGTAAAGAGTAATCATGTCCCCTTGCAAAACAACTCTAATGTGAGGCCTTTCTGAGGATCATGGGTGGACTATGCCGACCTGGTGCCCTAGGCAACCCAGCAGGCTACATCGCTCGGAGCGGGGGATGAGCAGAAAATAGACATTCTGGCTAACTCAGCGCCCGCTCATTGTTGTGTCCGAGGTAGATTCCTAGTTATGGCCCTGCTAGGGACCTTTCACTTTCATTAATCTGCAGATGTTTGTACAAAGATGAATACAGCTCCCATGTGTACTAAAGCACAATAGAGTGGAACTCATTTATAAACACTGGGCAGTAACCAATGGCAACCAATCAGATGATTTATTTCAGTGTTTGAAAAAAAAGCTAATCACTGATTGGTTGCTATGTGTTGGTGCCGAGGTGCAAATTTGCCCACTGTTTGTTAATGAGCCCCACTATGTTTTATAGATTTATAATATGCTTTAAATCTTTTTGGGCACCATTGCCATGACAATGCCAATGCCAATGCCAAGGGCTCATTTACTAACAATCAAATTTTGTTTTGTTTTTACCACAAATCTTGAAAAATTTGTTTTTTTCCTATATTTCTAAAAAGCTTTAACAATGGAAAGTGAAAAAACCATGAAAGCCTTTAATGCCAAACACAAGTCAAGTAAAAGTTGTCTAGGTGATATAGAAGTCAATGGGATGTGCGCTGATCCTATTAGACCATTTTTAAAGCAATCTGAATTTCTGATTTTTTTTTTTGCTACAAATAGTCCCTAACTTTTTTTTTTTTTTAGAGGTTTTCGTATTTTTTACTGCATTGTTCAGCACTTTTTTCCATTTTTTCTGAGGTTGTGAAGACTTGTCTTCACAACCTCAGACCAGGGAAGTGCAATAGAGTAGATAGGAGTTCCAAAAAACGCTAGCGTCTTCCTTTTTCAAGGTGATAGGTTGAAAAATAGCGTAACATTTTTTTGGGGTAACCGGCTTCCTCCCTACATTTCCTAACATATGGCACATAAACTATACACTGGGCTCATGTGTAGGTAAGGTTTCCCGAGCTTGTGTAGTGTAATGTATTTGCTGCAACATATACGTCCATTGAACTTCAACTTCCCGCCGTATGCAAATTAGCCAACGCTAGCGCAATTTCACTTCGCTTGGTGCAGTAACGCTAGCGCAAATTCGCCAGCGTTCGGAGCCCTGGACGCAACTTCGGATTTTAGTGAATTAGCGTTGTCCTGGTGAATCTACGCCTAGTGAAGTGTTGCGATGTGAGCAAAGCCGTCGCTGGCAATTTTCAGGGGTTAGTAAATTTGCCCCATAGACACACACAATCCACAGTTACAGCAGTAATAGTAGTTTTAAGGGGACCCGTCACCCAGACATAAAAAGCTGTATAATAAAAGTCCTTTTCAAATTAAACATGAAACCCAATTTCTTTTATTAATCATCCGTACCTGTTATAAACTGTATAAAAGTTTCAGCTATCAATCATATATTGCCTATCCCTTCTCTATGCCTTAAGGTGATAGACATAGACGTAGATATCCACTCGTTTGGCGATGTCACAAATACGAGCAGATCTCTCCCCGATCTGCCCACAGTGAAGTGGGTGATATCGGGCTGATCCGATCATGGGCCCTAAGGCCCAACGATCAGATTGGATTCAATATGGGCGGTCGGATCGCAAAACCTCATAGACGCTCAGGCCACTATCTGACTTTCGGACAGATATATCGATTGGGGAAGCCCGTTAGATGGCCCCACACACGGGCCAATAAGCTGCCGACTCTGTCTGTTGGTTTTATCAGCCCGTGTATGGGGGCCTTTAGGCATAGTGGCGGGCAGGCAATTACTTTCACTTTCCACTCAGCACTTCCTAGATGTCACTACACTCCCCACATTCCCCTTCCCTTCTAAATCTAATTGTGTAGCCAGTGCGTGGGCACCAAGTCCCCCATTCTGATACGTAAGATTTTAGCTTGATGCAAAGCTTGCTTAATAACAGTGTCTACAAAATGGCTCCTGCCTGTTTGCTGTGATTATAAATTCCAAAACTAAAAAAAAAAATTTTTAAATCATTTTTACAGTGCAAGTGAAGTTTATTTTGCTTGACTAACATCATAAAATAGGATTTGGAATACTTTCTTAAGGTGACAGGTCCCCTTTAGCAAATCAGCTCAGCTTTTTTTCTGCCATTATTTTTTGCCATTATCGTACTAGTAGATGGAATCCTAAATCTGGATGTTGATGCTGAAACATTTACCCCACTTATCTCTGCACAAACTAAAAACATGATGAATAATGTCCTGTGTACTTAGATATATGACCAGGGATAAAGTGACAGCCTGTGTGCTCTGCCCATTCCAGCGTTTGACTGACACATTTGTATGCTTTACCACAGTGATATGCTCAGAGATGCATTACCAGTCCTGCATGATCTGCTGCAAATATTTATACAAATATGCATTGTTACTCCTATAAATGCATTTAAAACTTTGATCCCAAACATAAATATAGGAGAACTACTCCACAAGGGTATAAACACACTAGGGGACTTCGCCCGTAAGTCTGAATTATTTTACTGTACATCGCCTTAAAACCCTTCCAAACCAGCACTCCTCCCATTGCCTCCTCCCCTAGCCTGTCCCTCTTTTCCCCTCCACTGTTACCCCCCTTACCTGGGGGCTGGGGAGTGAGAGGCTAGGCTATACCCGCCTAATCCCATGTCCTAAACGGGCTTCATTCCTCCTATAACTGCATTTAAAAACTTTGATCCCAAACATAAATATAGGAGAACTACTTCACAAAGGTACAAAACACACCAGGGGACTTATACTTCGCCTGTTCTTGGAGAGACTTCGGTGACCTGCAAAAGTAATACCAGGTGTCAGATAACACAAGATATCCCTGGATAACCCATCTTTTATAATCATACCTCCAGGAATACAGGGCAGATTTACTAAAAGGCGAAGTGGCTATCGCTAGCGGAAATTCGCCAAAAAGAAAAAGTACAGGGACATCAACCAATTTACTAACAGGCGTAGAGGATTCACTAGCGAAAGAGCTCAGTTCTAACAACATTTTGTGCCCTTTCGTCAGGTGAATTTTCACTCAGGCGAACAATCTTTACTCTGCCAATTCATCAAAACCTCCTTCGCCAGGTTAGACCTGGCAAACTGATAAGATGAAGCTACATCCTCCCTCCTCAATCTTATGTCAGTGACATCATATCCGGTACGCCGAAAACGTCTTTTTCATATTTTAATGTGGGATCATGTTTAAAAGAAGTTTTAATTGTTAAATATATTTTTAAATATGTTTTTTTTTTAACTATTTGAGGGTCATGCCACATTTGTTTTAGGGTGGGCTCATGTCTAGGGCATTGGAGGATCTCTTTTGTCTTTATTTTGCTTCCTTGGACATTTGTAATAATAAGTGACCACTTCAAGCATTTGCACCAACATCTCTAATAAAGACATTATATATATATATATATATATATATATATATATATATATATATATATATATATATATATATATGACCTATATGTACCCGCCCTGTCAAATTGACATAAGCGTAAGTGTGTCAACGAAGTTTCGCTAGTCACAAAGTACTGCTAGCAAAAGTTCGCTATGATATACTCGCCCTCATGAATTTTCACTGGGAATTAACGTATGCGATGCAAATTAATATCTGACAAAGTTGCACAAAGTGTGGCGGAGCCTTCCAAGGTGAAAATTCCCCTTCAGTAAATTTTCCCCTACAAATCCATCAGACACTCAGTTGCCAGACTAAAACAGGAACATTAAACTGAAATTTTGGGAAAACGATAAAAAAATCAAAGACGGAAAACAGTTGAAAAAAGTTTTTATTTCTGGTGAACACAACTGGACTGAAAACAGTGTTGGCAAGGTGAACAACCTCTTTAATTGTGCTGGGCATGAACGTGATTATAGACACGGAAACGCTTAGAATTAAGGAGTGTCAGCAAATGGTACATTTAAGGTGTCATTTTGATTTTTGGTACAGGTTTAACCATGCAGTTATACAAAGCACAGTAACTACTGAGAAGCATCAACACTGTTTGTACAGTAGTCACTGGGTGAGAAGTCACAAACTATGTATTATTATGTATATTTACTGACTGTACATGGAAATTACTTTTTATATGCGATATGATCTCTGCAATACCTCAGCATAAACTGCTCAGTAGATCCTGGTGTGGAGAAGGAATAAAGCAGCAGTTCTAGGAATGCCTTGGCTCTCTTCCTTGTTGGAGTCCTTGGATTGTCTGTTATCAGCTACCGAGCTCTGCACCTTGAGATAATTTGATACAAATCTTTAATTACGGTCAAATATCAAGGACAAAAGCAAGGAACATGTCACTTCAACCCTCTAGCTTAATGAGTGAAAAACACGGCAAGACAAACCGCCCGAAACTGCTTTATGTGTCATTAGCTTAATACTTCTGGTGGACTCCCCATTCTCAGGTCCACTGCCTGATCTCAACAATATGTATTCCCTTTGTATGCAATTTGTATTCACTGTAATTTTATACTGTGTTTGTATTTTAGATGGGAAGTACAACATCGCAGTGTAGACTTGAAGACCTGCTTAATTTGGTTTTTGCATTTTTTTTATTTCTTAATTTTATACAAAATGAAAGGTAGGTGGTAAATTGGCTAAAATTAAAAATAAGGAATAAAACAATAATAGAATATTTGTTTTTTGGTTACAGGGATCACTAATCCACTTGCAGCAAAACACCACTTTCAGTTGTCAGAAGAGAATGGCTATTACTTCAAAATATTAATTCAAAAATTAATATTTGGTCAATAACCCAATCACCCATTATCTCTGAGAATATTCTTGTGACAGAATTAACGCGTTCACTAAAGTGCGACAAAACAAATTTGTCATGTGATACGTGCCATCAATTACACGAGCGTAGCAGTTCGTATCAGCAATATTTCTGACGAATTGCGAGTTTTTTGTCACTCATTTAACTGCATAATCTGCTTTCAATCTTGCAGATATTTTTAGCACCACTGCCAATGGACACACTAAAGAATATATATATGAACAAGTTTATATAAAATTGTATTTATTACCTGTTTATAATTATTAAATATACTTATGGCCAATTAAGTACTATCAGAAATAAATAATTTTCCCATTATATTCATTTTTCTTTGTAAATTCACTAAAACACAATTATAAGTATCATTCTCCCCCCAGTGCAATCACTCATTTTTGCTGCTTATGGTTGAAAAATGGACTATTCTCCTCTTCTACTATACAATTTCTGTCTTTTTTGCACATAATGCCACTCTCTGGGTGGTGATTAAAATTTGGCAACAATTTTGTTTATTTTTGGCAACAATTCTTAACTAAACATTGTGAGATAATTTAGGTAGCATAAATCCGATAATAGGTGTTACTTTATATGTTTATCGCACCTTAGTAAACTGACGCCTATACATGATAAATAATGTAAACAATTTGAAATGTTCCTTAGAAAAGATCCTTCTAAAACATACTAAAAATAGATGTAAATATAATCTCTGCATATAATCTCTACTTTCTTCTATTTACATATATTATTGTTTGACTGATACCAATTTTAGGAAGTGGACATCCAGGGGCACATTTACTAAGGGTTCGATTTTCGAAGACATTTTTGGGTACTTTGACCATCGAATAGGCCAAATTCGACTTCGATTCGAATTGAAAATACTTCGAATATTCAGCCATTCGAAAATCGAAGTACTGTCTCTTTAAAAAACTTTGACTTCGACACTTTCGACCACGTTTAACCTCCTAGAACCTATAGCCAACATTTGGCTACGTTTTTAGAAGTCAAAGGTTTTTTTTTGAAACTCGTTCGATTAAATCGTTCGAATCGCTTGATTAGAATGATTTCTACGATCGATTGAACGATTTTAATTCGATCCAAAACTGCTAAATTTAATTTTAAAAAAACTTAGACTATCGTATTTTTCCAATTCGATGGACGAATTTCAAGTTTAAACACTTCGAAATTCGACCCTTAGTAAATGTGCCCCCGATTGTTTAGGAATTTCCCTGGGGTGAAAACACCAGATGCATTTGCTTGTCTATTTTTCTGCCTGTTTATTTTTCTGCCTGTAACAGAATTCCTCTGCTGGTGCTTAGATGTTTGGCCTTGATGTATCTGTGCCTGTCTCCTTTATGTGGTTGTCATGAGGGAGGGGGGCTGAGAGTGTTGGGGTGCAGGGCACATGAATATAACCTTTATTTCTAGCCCTTATTAAAATGGACAAATGGATTAAAAGAGAAGGAAAGGTAAAATCACTGCTCGATCCCACATTGTTATGCACCCCTACCCCTGTGATTCTAGTTGCTTACCTTTTACCCTGGAGGTGCATCTTTAAAATTTCCCCTTACCTGGCGCTGTGCTGCTGTTTCCCAGGTGTCCACTATGTCACTTCATGTGCTGTTGAGAAATCCTGGATTATTCCTTATAGCCAGAAAGAAAGCTGTGTTCATCCAAAAGGCAGCTCACAACGTGACAGAACATTCATTGAAACCACTCAATTAATGTAACATGTTTCAGACTATCAAGAGAAAACGTGTGCCTTGTGTGGTGTAACAAATTTTGGCAACGATCACTTTGCTTTGCCACGCCCCTTACCAACTACAAAAAAGACTCTGGGAATTTGTCTAGGGTCTGGAAGCTCTCATGTAATCCGTGAATAAAGAAAGAAGCTATAAAAATAACACTCCCAGGTATAATAAGAATTTCAGTCATTTAAAAATGAATGGATATAAACTCAACCACAGTGAAAACCTTTGTTATTTTTCATCAATGTTCTATTTTTCGTGGTTTCTGAGATATTTGCCATTTTAGTCCTTTTTTTGTGCTTTTTTAATTTTTTTTTTAAAAAAAGTTTTATTTAACACTTGGCAATACATCAGGACAGCATAGCATTGCAAAGTCATAATTGGTCTTGCATTATGTCAACATACTCTTTGCAAACTGTAAAAAACCAAATCAGTGCACATTCCTAGTACCTTGAAAATGTTCACACATCAGATGCCAGTGGATATGTATCTACCCAATGACCCTATACCTTTTCAAATTTGTCGGGGAGTCTCATGCTTCATAGGTTAGTTTTATTAATGGAAGCATATTATTTACCAGGTTGAGCCACTGATTTAATTTGAGTGCTAAATGCAAATTTTCACTTGAACAGCCTCTTTGAAGGTCGGAGACATAATGACCACTGCTCCCTCTAAGCTGTGCACTATTTTTTGTGAAAACACATAAGTGCGCAGATAAGAAATATAAGATAAGAAATATTTTACCAACATGTTCAAGAAGAAATTAGAAATTAAATTGATAATTATCCTGTTTCTTCCCTTGTATTCAGTTAAGCCTAGGGCAGCTGGCGGTTTTTGAGCTATTTGTATTTTTTACAGCACTTTTTTTCCTTTGTACTTTTTATATTTCAATCTTTAAATAAATTCAATGGCAATAGTGGTTTTAGAGTTTGTGAGTTTAGCGATAGTTTCAAAATCCATTAAAACCCCTAAAATCTGACCTTTAATAAATAATCCTCCACGGGAGTCATCAAACAATCAAATTAAACATTTATACCACAAATCTCTAAAAATGTGTCTTTTTCTTAAATCGGAGATTTATTAAGGGGCAGATTTACTAAGGTTCGAGTGAATTTTCGAAGTAAAAAAGTAATTTTTTGAATACTTCGACCATCGAATGCGATACTACAACTTCGAATTTACTTTGACTTTGATTCGAAGTAAAAATTGTCTCTCTGTCTCTTTAAAAAAACTTTGACTTCAATACTTCGCCAACTTAAACCTGCCGAAGGGGACCTTCCAGAGCAATTTTCGAAGTTTTTTATATTCGAAGGAAAATCGAACGATAAAATCGTTCAAATCGTACGATTCGAAGTACGATCGGAGTACGATCATACGATCGTACTACAATCGTAATACGATCGCACGATGAATAAAATCCTCCGACTTCGAATTCGAATGTCGGAGGATTCTATTCGATGGTTGAATTTCGAAGTATTTTCCACTTCGAAATTCGACCCTTGATAAATCTGCCCCTAAGTGTAAAAACCATAACAGAGAAGCTGTGCTGATCTCATTGGATTGCTTTAAATCAATTCAGACTTTTAGAGGTTTTCAGATTTTTTTTGAGGTTTTCATGCTTTTTATATTTGGATCTTTTAATAAATAAATCTTGAATTTTAAGCTTTTTAGAAATATAGGAAAACCACAATTTTTTCAAGATTTGTGGAAAAAAATGAAATGCAATTGTCAGTTTTTTTCTTCTTGAACATGTGCAATTTTTTAAAACTGGCATACACACATCAAAATGATGTGTTTTCACACAAAGTAATTTTTTAATATAATATATTGTTTTTACTCCATTAACACTTTCCTTTTCTATAGGGTGGCTTCAGAACCAACACCTTATCAAGTGCTCCCCCTGCCTGCAGTAAGTGAATGAAGCCTGCACACTTGTAGACCTGTATTTATCTCACACACAGCTTTCTTGAAATGCTCTGCATGGCAAACGTATTAATCAATAAGCAATAGCAACAAGTAGAAACAAAAGCGCAAGTTGTATTTTTGGTAGTCTTTTTGAATTGGATTGGTTGCTATGAGTAACCAGACATGAAAACAAACTCTGCTGCTGTTATTACTTTACCTCACATACAGCTCCACCATTTTAGACAACTTTCCATTGGGTTGAACTTACCTCACCCACAGCTTCCTTCATTACTTCCCGCTAACCCTACACTCACCTCACATACAAATTCCCCATAATGCACAGCTTCTCTCCAACCGTTTAATAAAAAAAACTTCATCCCACCTACCTACATAGACCCCACTCCCTCCCAGCCTATCTGCTACCCTGGGCAAAAGCCTCTAACTCTTTACTTACCCCTTGGTGCAGATTCTGTCCAGTGGATTTCTCTTCAGTAATCATCGGAACAAGACTGGCGGAGTGGCACATGGAGTGGAGTGTTTCACTTACCTCATACACAGCTTTCTTTTCCTGCATTACTTTCCCCTAACCTTGCACTCACCTCACCCGCACACTATTCCCTTCCTGGGCTACTATCCAGTAGTCCAAAAACAATTAGTCCTCGGCACACCACTTACTTGATACTTTATAAGGTGCATTCAATCCCAGGCTGCTTCAAGCCCAACATAGTAATCTCTTGGAAAAGGGGAGAAGAAGCAAACCATACTTTTATTACAGCAGAGATGTGGCACAAGCTTTCGGGGACAAACCCTTCCTCAGGTGCATCTGTGATGTAAATTAATATATAAATTGTATGTAGTTATTTATGTTATATTATTGCCCCCTGCCAGTTGGTCTTGGTGTATTGTTTAAATCCACAGACCTGCGTATAGTATTACTTTAGTATTATATGAATAACTATACTTTTTATAACTATACAGTTTTATTCCTTAGCATGCATTCATTCTTCTAACTAGGATTGCCACATGGCCGTTAAAACAATACCATAGGAAAATAACAGATAAACCAGTATTATTTTCCGGAAAATGTAACACTGTATTTATACCCCTGTATTAATATCAAATATAGCACTCTCTTCCCATTCCCTACACCCGTTTGGAGTCTGCACTGCCTCTTGAAAGTGCGGCACCCAGAGCAAACACAAAACTTAGAGCTACAAGTGAGATAAACAACATGAATGCCGCTGTTCCCTGTGGGATGAGCATTATCTTGTCCCCACCCTGCCCCTTGCCCACGGTGAAGCTTCTCAGGCACAGGAGGCTGTATCCGTGACTGAAACCCATGCACCCTCCCACGTTGCTCTCCTCTGTCTGTTAATAAGAAGCAAGTTTTATCACCTCTGCTGCTCCCAATTGGCTCCTGTGCATGATACAGCCCTAGAAAAAAGACAGATCAATATTATCTTGTTAGCTTTGCTGCTGGCTCTGTCCCTCTCTGCTCCCGGTGCAGAAACATTCCACTCTTGGATATAAAACAGCACCTTGATACTTGCCTTGGGACTGCGTTGGTGGCATAAAGATGCTGCCCAAGATAATTCCAGCAGTGATACTGTGGGCAATGTGCCATCATCAAGTGAGTATCTTTCTGTATAGAAAAGCTCAAAGCAGGACAACTACAGAGTTAATGGTCTTCACAGCACAATAGATCTTTGGCCTTTCTTATGAATGATGATTAGAACTCTAATGGAGCTGTAATACTACAGGGCCCCCAGCAATCTCTGGGTCTGTGTTCTATTGTTTGTTCTATAGTTATTTAATTACGGACTATTACTAATGTATAGTAGGTGCACATCTGCAACACCGCAGTTACCAAATCCATCAATCATCAGGTAGAACTACTGGTTAACAGCAGATAGGCTTAGATTAGTTGCCTTGACTTACTGCACTGGTGGGCTCTAAATAAAATAATTTAAAGTCTCCAGTCCCCAAAACCTTGAGGAGCACCTGGGTACCTGAGTGAGCATTACTTGATTTTTCAAAGATCAAAATGTTTTTTTTTTGTTTTCAAAAGTAAACGTAAGCCTTTTGTGCATCTTTGTACAATGAATTTGCCAATAATAAGTAATGGTTTGTAAGCTCTTTGGATCAATGTCCTCCTTTCTCCTTTGTATCTTAACAGTTAATGTCATTGAATTAATGTAAACATTTATTTGCACTATTGCTACCCGTCTGTGTGCAATGAATGTATTGTAAAGCTAGTTCTCTAGGGCCAGTGTTTTTGGGTGGTTTTATTGGAGCTGCAAAGGCGTAATGGACTTCCAACCCAAATATTGAGCAATAAAACAGATTATCCACTACAGACACCTGCCCACAATTCCATGGGAATTCTTTATATTTGTAAGCAAATTAGGTGAATTCCAATCCAGTGACCTAAGTCACCAACACAGCAGCTCAAGTAATATGACTTGTTTTGCACTTATACTAAAATTGTGATTAAATCTGGATCACCCCAGCCCTTTTTAAATGTTTAGGTCTCATAAGAGGTAAGGTGTGCTGGCTTTGCTGTTATGCCTTTGAAATAAAGGGGGGAAAGAATCATAAAATAGAATGTTCTCTACATTACATTCAAAATCTATGTGCCCCCCCCAGAACCGAAAGCATAAGACCCACTCTCTGCTGAAAAGATCAGGAGTATAAATGGTCCACTAATGGCTTTTAGATTAATGAATATATGTGCACATATCTCATAATTTTCCAAAAGGTCTCAGGTTTGGGGGAATAAAAATCAAATTTTGCATATGGTGGAGTGTCTTCTAGCTTTGCAGATGATCTTTCGTAAATGATTCAAAGAATTCTCCAAATGTTAGCTCTTTGATCTCTTCTGAATCTGTTACCTATATACCGATGCATTCTAGAATGTTAGAATAATACCGTTGAACGTGGCAGACCTGGATAGATGGTTCTATTATTTGTCTTCGAAGATAAAAATCTGCTTTGTTTGAAAAGTTAGGTAAAGTTATTGTACCGTGCCAGTCACAGGGTGAAAATAAAAAGCTTGAAAACAGAACTGAAATGTTCTGAAAGCTTGCTTTGATTATGTTAGTTAGCCAATAAAGGTATCACTATTATACCACTTTTTTAAAAAAAAAAGTTAGCAAATATCTGTATCCAGATTCTGTAGCCATATTCTGCACTTTTGTATTTCTTCAAGGAAAGAATAGTTCACAGAGACTGCCTGCCTTTTATCTACAGATAAATGTTATTGCTCTGCATTTCTTATAATTATATCTTAGGTTAAGATCATGTCTCTTTCTGAGTAATCTGTCTTTGTTCTAATCATTTCTGATACTGAATTTCTAAGTCTGTGTGCCATTTTCAGGTGGGTGTGGCATGGCCTGGCTCAACACAGGCTTTCCAGTTTCTTAATTATTTAAAACTGCCCAACTTATGGCCCTTTACCTATTGCTGAATATGTAGATATCAAAGTTATATTCTACATCTTTAAAAGTTTAAAGGTTAATAGCACATAGGTCATTGGTATATATATATATATATATATATATATATATATATATATATATATATATATATATATATATATATATATATATATATATACATACCAGCAGGTAAAAGCCGATTCACTGGCTTCCACTGCCTGTATGTGTGTGCACTGGCTGGTACATACAGAGTGGATTTTATCATAAAATTGCATTCGTTAACATTTGCGTTAATAAATCTGCTCTGTGTGTATATGCCAGCAGAGAAAATGACCAATGTGCCAATAGCCTTATAGCCTTACAGTCTTGGAATGTTTACCAGTACAGGTATGGGATCTGTTAACCCGGAAACCCGTTATTCAGAATGCTCCAAATTATGGAAAGGCTGCCTCCCATAGACTCAATTTCATCCAAATAATCCTTATTTAAATGATTTTCTTTTTCTCTGTTATAATAAAAAAAGTACTTTGTACTTTATGCAAACTAAGATATAATTAATCCTTATTGGGAGCAAAGCCTATTGGGGTTATTTAATGTTTAAATTATTTACTAGTAGACTAAGGGGCAGATTTATCAAGAGTCGAATTTCGAAGTACAAAAAACTTCTAAATTCGACCATCGAATTAAAAAACTTCGAATTCGAATATCGAATTCGAAGTTTTTTCAACAAATCAAATCAAATGGCAATCCTGCGGTTGAATGATTCGAAAGATTTTAGCGATCGATCGAAGGATTTTTATTCGATGTGTAAAGACTTAGAAAAATGTTGTAGAAGGTCCCCATAGGCTAACATAGCACTTCGGCAGGTGTATTGAAGTCGAAGTTTTTTTAAAGAGACAGTACTTCGATTATCGAATGGATGAATATTCAAACGATTTTTACTTCGAATCGAAGTTGAAGTAAGTTCGAAGTCGTAGTATCCTATTCGATGGTCGAAGTATCCAAAAAAATTACTTTGAATTTCAATTTTTTTTACTAAGAAAATTCCCTCGAATTCACTTCGACCCTTAGTAAATCTGCCCCTTAAAGTGACACTGACGCTCAAAACGACTTTTCAAAATATGAATGTACATTAAAAGTTACCTTTAGTTCATATTGATTGTTTTTCACTGATAGATCTGCTCTTATAATTAACTGTTGCTTGAAGTTCCTAAACCTGACTGTTTTTACAACCCGACTGTCCCTTCTCAACCTGTCAGTTGGAGTTTCTAATGCTAACGGATTACTGCTGAACAAATATGGCAGCCCCCTAATTACTATACTAATAGAGAAACATGGGGGATCAGACAGGAAGTGTAAAAACTTCAGGAGGTATTTTATGGTATCATTAAGCTTGTGCAAAGACAATGTGATGATAGATGTAAAAAAAAGTTTAATTTCTAGTGACAGTATCTCTTTAAGGTATAAAGATCCAAATTACAGGAAGATCCATTATCCGGAAAGCCCCAGGTCCCGGCATTCTGGATAACCATTCCCATACCAGTACTATGATTTATACGCATAAAGAATGGAAGGCTTGCAGGTTGAATAACTGATATCCCTTGACATAATCTTTTATCCCTGCACATAACAATACTAATAATTTCCAAACTCCTCCTGCCTATAGTTGCTGCTGCACAGGGCTGCAATAGGTGCATGATGGGCATAGTTGCACTTGCATGGATAACATTACAATGATATTTCTCTTTTTGTATTAAAGAGTTATTGATGCACATTTCATTAGAATTTGGCTAATGATGTTAATTGATCCAGACTATTTTATTTCCCTGACCTGAATATTATACCCCAGAATGTTTTTAAGTGGCCATGGTACACGGGGAGGCCCATTTATCAAAGGTTGAATTTTGAATTCATGTGAGTTTTTTTTTAACTCTTATAAATTGGAATATACTTGAAATTCAAATGGGAGTATATTTAAGAAAAAAATCGAATCTCTAGAACGAATATTACCGACCTGAAAACGCGAATCCAATTCGACTAAACTCTAATCTAGTGAACTCGGCAAATTTAAGGTGGTGAATTGTCGAATTCTAATTATTCCCAGGGTATAGGTTTGATAAATCTCGAAATTCAAATTCAAATTTAAATCAAGTTTGGATAATTCACAATTCGAATTTGAGAGTTATGACCATAAAATAAATTTGAATTCAAATTTCGAATTCGGCCCTTAATAAATATGCCCTATTATGTCTATTTATTTTGCTGAAATCTCTTTCCAATATTTCAGGTATACGGATTTACCACAATCCACCAGAAGGGTTACTGTTCCATGTATGAAGAATGTGGTAAGAACCCAGAGGTGACAGGCAGTTTGATTCCAGCTTTGATCCCCTGTGAATCCAATACGCCAGCTAGGAAGGCTAATGAACTACACATGTCATTTCTAAAAGAAATCTGCCCGCAGATGGTTACAGGTGATGACAGTACTTATGTTTGCTGTTCCATCAAACAGCTGCAGAGTATCAAAAGCAGCTTTGCCCTTTCCAAAGTCATACTGAGCCGTTGCCCATCTTGTGCTGAAAACTTTGCCAATCTTTACTGCCAGAACATCTGCAGCCCTGATCAGAGCACCTTCACCAATGTCACCCGCACCTACTCCATGGAACTGAATGGAAACCCCGAACAGGGTGTTCTGGAGTACGACTGCTATTTCAGACGCCAGTTTGCTGATGAATCTTTCAATTCTTGCAGGAATGTACGTCTCCCTGCTACAGGGGGTTATGCTATTGCTGCCATGTGTGGTAAGTATGGGGCAGAATTGTGCAATAGTCAGCGCTGGCTGGATTTTCAAGGAGACACAAGCAATGGACTAGCTCCATTAGCCATTGACTTTAATTTGATTGACAACAACATAGAGATTGGTGATGGTATTGTGCCACACTACAGCAGAGTCTGGAGCTGTAGTGAAGGACCAGGAAATACTACAGACAATGTATGTACTTGTCAGGACTGCAAAGAGGCATGCCCCAAAATAGCAGAACCAGAACCTTTACCTGACCCATTCCAGATAGGGAATTTGGATGGGTTCTTGGTAATAAGCTTGGCCATTTTTGCAGCTTTGTTGTTGCTCTTCCTTTTGTTCTTTGGGATTAGCTGCTGTATTCATTCCAAAAAGGAAAAAAAAAACGCGAAAGAAATTCCACAGGTTACTCGAGCTGACCTGAGCTGCTCAGAGAAACTGAGTCTGAAAACTAACAAAGCATTGTCCAGATCGTTCAGATGGTGGGGCACTCGTGTTGCTTCATACCCCAAGACAGTTATTGGGGTTTCCTTAATTATTGTAATTGTTCTCTCAGCTGGCACCATCCTTATCAAGCTTACCACTGACCCAGTGGAACTGTGGTCTGCTGTCAACAGCCAAGCAAGACAAGAGAAAGACTTTCATGATGCTAATTTTGGACCATTCTTCAGAACAAACCAGCTTATCATCACAGTGAAGAACCCTGTTTCATATTCCTATGACTCTCTCTTTTTTGGGAAACTAAACTTTAGTGGTATTCTTTCCTCTGATGTTATTCTGGAAATGCTGGATCTGCAGGAAAAGTTTCAAAACATTGAGGTAAGTCTGCACAACTGATCTTTATTCTCATGTTGTGGGTCACATATGCACTATAACATATTTTTGGGGCTAGAGTATGATAACATGCTGACATGTAGAATTATTCAAGCCCCTGGGAGGGTTAGAAAGCATAAAACACCCATTTAAAGCAACAGTTAGCCCCTGTGCTTACAGTGGCATAGCCCTGTGATAAATAAATCTCATTTTGGACTTTTAAAGGATTATAGTTGTAGGTGTATATGTATCTCAAAGATGATTAGGAGTAGTGATGTAATGGAGCATGTTTCATGTAGAAAAAGGGAAACAGAGATTAGAGACCTATTATTTGCACTAAAGGACACGTAGTAATGTATCTGTCCTGACTCTTCTGCATTGGTATTTTTACCTTTAACAGAAAGGGTGATTCATGAGGAAAGAAAGGGAAAACTGATAGGTGCCATATTCCTATTATACACTAGTCATAATAACTGTTAATGGAATGTTCCCTTTATATATGTTTTACTCTCAGCAATAGATTGTTGTCTAACATCTGATATACTTTGTATATCACCTATATAATGTCTTTGTATTGTTGGTGGAAGCTATATGTTGTTCACATCTTCTGTTTATCCCTGAATGTCCTAAATGCTTCCTTTCTCATCAAATGCTTTTTTATGTGCATTCTCACCCCTGTTCTCTGCTTTGAATAACTCCTAACATTCCCCCACTTCTTCCAATGATGATCATTGTATTTGTCATGTGCAATTGTATTTCTTATTCCATCTGGAGACTTTCTAGTTCCTTGCGGCCCGACCCTTCAGGCTGGCCCACACACACTAATGGGTACTAAATTTGTGTTAGCGCACAGTGCAGCACAACAGCTCTGCGCACCAACACCCATCCAAGTCATTAATCCCTAAAGCAAATTGCAGGCAGAGATTAATGACTGTTATAATTCAGACAAGAAACCGATAAATATGAAAATACTGTTTTTTTTTTATAAGCATCAATGCCAATCATAAAAAAATGTGAAACTCAATAAACTGACAATAAATAAACAAGATAATTGAGTCCAGTTTTCTGATTATGGTTGATTTCTCTGAGCACATTTGAGTCTTTCAGGTATAAAAGCCCAGACCAGACATTTTGATTGCTGCTTATTAACTATTTTTTCTGCAATTGAAACAAAATGCAGTTCTAACATCTAGTGATGGGCGAATTTGGGGCGTTTCGCTTCACCAAAAAATTCTCGCCGGCGTCTCGTTTTTCACGCCAGGCCACATTCGCCGGCAAGAATGTGCCGCGTCCTAAAAAAACTGCGAATTTCTGCTGCGGTTTTGTGAATTTATTCGCCGGCAGCGAATTGCGGGAATTCGCCACGAATTCGCGCCTGGCGAATAAATTTGCCCATCACTAATCTTCATCTTTTCATCTGTTCTAAAGTTATTTGTAAATGTCATTGCTCTTAAAAGCAGTATATACATCTCTCTATTCTCTGCACTCCTATTTTTGTTTCCCTACTCTAGGTGTGGTCTGAAAAACACCAGAAAAATGTCACTCTGAAAGACATCTGCTATGCTCCCCTGAACCCTTCCAACCCGACCCCCACAGACTGTTGTGTGAATAGCCTCATGCAATATTTCCAGAACGACCGTGCCAAATTTGCGTTGGAGGTGACACAGACAATGTCTGGACAAACAGGCACTGTAGGATGGAGGGACCACTTGTTGTACTGTGTCAAGTAAGAGTCTTTCTTTGGTACAATATATTGAGTTTTATAACCTATATTAGTGATCCTTTACATGTGCAAAAGGATTGAGTGAGTGTGTGTTAATAGTGCACCTACAGATCTGTTAGTGCTCTTGGCCAAATGGTGAGTGTAATTGGAACAGAACGGGTCCATGACAATGTTGCAAGTCGGAGCAGAAAGAATAGACACTTCGAGGCACATTTATCATTTACTGGACCTCTCCCATTGATTTATACTGAACTCAGCAGGTTTTAGGTGGCGAATAGTAAAATTCGAATTGTTACATTGGTTCCAGGTTTGATAAATCTCAATTTTTAAATTAGAATCGAGTTTGGATTCTTCACAACTTGTGAGTTTTGACCATAAAAAAACCTGTTTTTTAAGCTTAGATATACTAAACACAGGGATCATGGTTTTAGACAGAGATACCAAACTCTTGGGCTAACATGCATGCCAGCTTTACTTGCATATAGAGCAGAACCATAGCTGAATACCACTGTAAATGAAGCGGAGCAGAGGTGTAACTATAGAGGAAGCAGACCCTTCGGCTACAGGGGGGTCCAGGAGGTATAGGGGCCCCATGAGGCCCTAATTCATACGCAGTTTTTATAAATAATAATAAGTTATAAATAATATCTAGTTACGCCACTGTTAAGGAGTATTATACTAGGACCTGATTCTCACCAAAGTGCTCTATCTTTACAGCTCTCCCTTGTCATTTAAAGACATCACAGATCTAGAGCTCAGCTGCATGGCTGATTATGGGGCCCCTGTCTTCCCCTTCCTTGCAGTGGGAGGATATAAAGGTAAAACTCTCTTTTTTCACTAAAAGTCAGTCCAAATACCATACCTCTCCAATAATCCCAAGGGTTGGTTTTACATTGTCTTATATAAATGTGGGTAGTGTTTGTAGAGGATTGGGAAAACTGGTTGGAGCCTGAGTATATCATTATTATAGGGAGTGACCTATAATGTCCCCATTAAAAAAAAGTTATATGTAGCACCACTAGCTTACAAATAAAATATATAAGTGACTCTTACTTCCTATATCTGTAGAAATATGTTAAATCAACTGGACTTGTTGTGTTTTTTTTTTCCTTGAAGACGTTTCTCCAGTAATCCAACTGGCTTTCTCAATTCAGAATAAGTCAAGAATTACCAGGCTGAAGGAAACAAATTAAAATAATTTGTATAGTATAAGTACATTTTTTTTTCGATTCACTAACATGATAAAATAGTATTTGGAATTATTTCTTAGGGTGACAGGTCCCCTTTAACGGCTAGAGTGCTGCAGTACATTTATACCAAAGGCAGGCCAAGAAGGTACCCACCACCACTAATCACATCCCTTTACAGCAATAAGTCATTAGTCCTTGGTTCTGCTGGACACATCCATTCCTCTTCTGTTCTTTCTCAATATTTTATTTCCTCAATTTTCTCTCCATGCAGATGGCCAGTACTCAGAGGCAGAAGCTATAATTCTCACCTTCTCATTGAATAATTATCCCCGCACTGACCCTCGCTTTGACTTTGTGTTACTTTGGGAAAAAAGATATCTGGAGATCATAAAGGAATATAAGGAGAACCCAAAAAGCAACCTGACCTTTGGTTACATGGCTGAGGTGAGTGTGTGAAAAATCTCCATCTGTAGTTAGGGATGTAGCGAACTGCCGTTTATGTGTTCGCGAACGCCGTTCGCGAACACCGGCAAAAATGCGAACAGTTCGCGAACAGTTCGCGAACTTCGAACATCCGCAAAATCGTTCGGTTCGAACGATCGAAGGATTTTAATCGTTCGATCGAAGGATTTTCGTTCGAATCGAACGATCGAAACCATTCGATCGAATGATTTCATTCAATCGAATGGCTTTGATCGTTCGATTCGAACGAAAATCCTTCGATTTTAGCGGTCGAAGGAATCGAATGGTCGAATGGTCGAACGATTTTTGTTCGAATCGAACGCGAACACATATTGGCGAACGTCGCGCGACGTTCGCGAACATTCGGCGGACGCGAACAGTCGAAGTTCGCGCGAACTAGTTCGCCGGCGAACAGTTCGCTACATCCCTATCTGTAGTATTTTTATTTCTATTTCACTGCCATAACAATCACCATCACAATTCTTAGTACAGTACTGTAGCAGATGCAATAGCAGCCAGACCACTATCTGTAGGGTATTTGCATATTCTTCCTGTGCTTGCGTGGGTTTCCTTCAGGTACTTCCGAAAATACATGTAGGTTAACTCTTGATAAAACTGACCACAGTGAATGTGGTAGGGCCCTTTTATTTTAAGCTTCACCAGGGCAAGGAGTGAATGATGAGATGGCATTTAAGATCCTTCAGTTTAATACTGGAGGGCACATTTACCTAGGGTTGAATATCGAGGGTTAATTAACCCTCGATATTCGACCGTCGAAGTAAAATCCTTCAACTTCGAATTTCGAAGTCGAAGGATTTTGCGCTATTCCTACGATCGAACGATCGAAGGAATAATCGTTTGATCAAACAATTTAATCCGTCGAATTGAACAATTCAAAGCATTTTAATCCATTGATCGAAGGATATTCCTTCGATCAGGAAATTGTTAGGAAGCCTATGGGGACCTTCCCCATAGGCTAACATTGGCCTCGGTAGGTTTTAGGTGGCGAACTAGGGGGTCGAAGAATTTTTTAAAGAGACAGTACTTCGACTATCGAATGGTCAAATAGTCGAACGATTTTTAGTTCGAATCGTTCGATTCGAAGTCGAAGGTCGTAGTCGAAGGTTGAAGTAGCCCATTTGTTGGTCGAAGTACCCATATTCGACCATTCGAAATTCAAACTTTTTTTCCTCTATTCCTTCACTGGAACTAAGTAAATGGGCCCCTGGGTGTATACTATATGTTATTTTCTATTAATTATGTGACAGCCAATTATAACTAATGACAACACTAACACGACCTCCAAATGTTTATACAATGATCTATAAATGTACAATTTAACAGCATATTATTATAGAGGTCTACAGTATAGATAAAGCTAAAGCATATGCCACTGTGCTTAATTCTGTCATTCTCTGGTTGGCCCTCCCACTCTTCCATGCTGTCTTTGTCTAATCCTACCCTTTATTCCTTATTAATAGCGATCCCTTGAGGATGAAATTAATCGGACCACCACAGAAGATATTCCCATATTCACCATCAGCTATCTGGTGATCTTCATCTACATAGCATTGGCTCTGGGCGAGTACAGCAGCTGTCGGCGAGTGTTGGTAAGGAATTTGCTTAATGTCTATTCATCGTCCTGTTATGGTAATGATCAAATTCTTTAAGATCATGAGGTCCCAGCAATCCAGGGAGGTCAGAAACCCTGCACCCCTTGTAGTTATACTTCTGATTCCGGTCATTTTGTTTTGAAGAGCTCACAATGTTCTGAACTTAACCATTATCTTTGTTCAGGTTGACTCCAAGGTGACTTTGGGTTTGGGAGGGATCCTGGTAGTCCTTGGAGCAGTATTGTCATCCATAGGATTCTACTCATATGTGGGAATTCCATCCACGTTGATCATTGTGGAGGTCGTTCCCTTCCTGGTGCTGGCAGTTGGAGCAGACAATATCTTCATCTTTGTTCTGGAGTTACAGGTAGAATGAATTAGAGCATTACATTTTATATAAAACCCTAAAACTGCTAATGACCTGCAGAGAAATGTTCTTTTGTCATACCCAACGGTCACTTAAAGAAATTTGCTTTGTCTGCAGAGAGATAAGCGTAGACCTGGGGAGCAGAGAGAGGAGCAGATTGGTAGAGTTCTAGGAAATGTGGCCCCCAGCATGCTTCTGTGCAGTGTTTCTGAGTCCCTGTGCTTCTTTTTGGGTAAGACTCAGTTATAAAGCAAACAGAACTGAGAATGCTTCCATATCTCAGACTGATATATTCCCACAATGCAATAATTGTATTATACCTTAATCATGTGCATGATATAATTATAGCCCTGCTTGAGTAAGGTTTATAAATGTGCCTTGACTGTCTCCCATGTCTCCCTGTTTTTACCTCCAGGTGCTCTCACAAAGATGCCTGCTGTTCGTACATTTGCCCTGAATGCAGCACTTGCCATCCTGCTGGACTTTCTGCTTCAGATCTCCATGTTTGTTGCTCTTGTGTCTCTAGACAGCAAAAGACAGGAGGTAAATATACTGTTATTTGTGTTTTTCTGAATCAGACTGGACATTTTATCCTGGCCAAGCATGTGTTAATAAACCAGATAGAACTACGTAGACTTAACTAGGGATGCACCGAATACACTATTTGGGATTCGGCCGAATCCTTGGTGAAAGATTCGGCCGAATACCGAACCGAATCCTAATTTGCATATGCAAATTAGGGGCAGAAAAGGAAAAATGTGGAAACAAATCTTCTTTTGTGGTGAAAAGTCACATGATTTCCCTACCCACCCCTAATTTACATATGCAAATTAGGATTCGGATTCGGTTCGGCCAGACACAAGGATTCTGAATCCAAATCCTGCTGAAAAAGGCTGAATCCCGAACCGAATCCTGCATTCGGTGCATCCCTAGATTTAACACATGACAACCGTGCCAACATATCATTGTGAGACTAATATATAAAGAAGGAAAAAGAAAAAAATACCATAATATCAATATATTTTCTTGTGTTCTGTAAGTACTAAGGGCCAGGTTATGAAGCTCCTATCCTAGTAATTCAGTGTTGTAGTTATAAGGTTCCACAGCAAATTCCTTCTGCCTCTCAATCCTCATATGTTTTAACAATGCATACCTATGGGAAACCCACGTGCCTCCTACACTTTGGGCCACCAAGAAGTTGCTTTTTGTCTTTAGAGTAAAACAGGTGTATATTTTATGTGCAACTGATCAGCCTGTCATATGAAGCCCCTTTACAATCTAATACATGAGTGAATCTTGAGTAACCTAACCAGGTGACTCGAATCCAAACAAGTGGTATGTCTACCATGTGGAAATTCTGAAGCACAAGAGAAAGCAACAGAGATGTAAAGGCAAAGGGGCAGATTTACTAAATTGCGAAGTGGCAAACGTTGGCGAAAATTCAACAGCGTTACCCCTAGCAGAGACATTGCTGATTTACTAATGGTTGCAGGTGCCAATTCGCTATCAAAAGAGATTGGGAAGAGATAGGAAGAGATGCGTGCACATGAAAGATGCTGACCTAAGATCAAAGCAGATGATTATGGGGAGTTAAAGGGAAGCTAAAGTCTAAAATAGAATAATGCTAGAAATGTTGTATTTTGTATACTAAACATAAACATGAACTTACTGCACCAGAAGCCTAATCAAACAAATCAAAACAGCACAAGTCAAATAATATCTGCCAGAAGCTGATACAGCAAGAATGAGTAATAATCAGAATATGAAGACTCCACTATGTTGTCATGTAATCTAATGTGGATTTTATTGTTTTTGTATTGTTGAATACAAACTTTCTCCATCTCTGCAGAACCAGTGGCTGCAGCAAAATAATCCTTCAAATAAAATCCCAATTTATCTGTTTAAATCTGGCTCTATGATCTTTGTCCCTGCAGCTGGAGTTGGAAACAGAAGCTGTAATGGCAAAAATAAAATCCAATTTTTACTTTATTAACTGAAACAGAAACCTCTCCGCAATAATAAACCTGTACCTGACTGTATGCAGTGAAATTCCCCCTTTATTTACTTGCTGTGACTGCTGCTGATACACGTTCGCTGGCTGCTCTACAGGGAAACAAACAAAGCTGCTCAAGATCTGGGAAGTAAGGTGGGGGGTTCCCTTGCTGTTTGAAAGTTTGATTGTTTCCCTGCAGAGCAGTTATGAACCGTCTGAAGTTTCCTAACTGCAGCTGTCAGAACAAGTAAATGAAGGGGGGATTTCACTGCATACAGTCAAGTTTCTTATAAAAACGGTACACATTTTTCAATTAAAGAATAATGGAGATAGGTTTCTTTTTCATTAAAGAAAGTAAAATGGGACTTTATCTTTTTGCCTTTACATTGTATTTAAGGGAATATAATCCTCAACAAACTATATAGTTTTCATATCAACTCTGTGCTATTCTGTACACCTATGAGCAGACCGGGCTATTTGGGAAAATGTGTCTTGCATCATGTTGCCAAGCCAGTGTCTATGCTTCTCTTTCCTCCAGGCCTCACGTTATGACATCTGCTGTTGTATTAAGACCAAAAGTAAGGCACCGAATAAGAAATCTAAAGGACTGTTGGTCCCATTTATGGAAAAGGTTTATAGCCCCATACTGTTGCACCCCGTCTCCAGATTCATAGTGGTGAGTACACTGCTCTTTAGGTCCCTGGTGAGGCCTCATCTGGAGTATACAGTGCAGTTTTGGACTCCAGTCCTTAAGAGGGATATAAATGAGCTGGAGAGAGTGCAGAGACTAAGTGCAACTAAATTGGATAGAGGGATGGAAGACTTAAATTATGAGGGTAGACTGTCAAGGTTGGGCTTGTTTTCTCTGGAAAAAAGACGCTTGTGAGGGGACATGATTACACTTTACAAGTACATTAGAGGACATTATAGACAAATAGCAGGGGACCTTTTTACCCATAAAGAAAATCAACGTACCAGAGACCTCCCCTTTAGACTAGAAAAAAAGAACTTTCATTTAAAGCAACGTAGGGGGTTCTTCACAGTCAGGACAGTGAGGTTGTGGAATGCACTGCCGGGTGATGTTGTGATGCTGATTCAGTTAATGCCTTTAAGAGGGGCTTGGGTGATTTTTTGGACAGACATAATAACAAAGGCTATTGTGATACTAAGCTCTATAGTTAGTATAGGTATGGGTAGATAGAATTTCATTAAAAGTAGGGAGGGGTGTATGTATGGATGCTGGGTTTTCATTTGGAGGGGGTGAACTTGATGGACTTTGTCTTTTTTCAACCCAATTTAACTATGTAACTATGTAACTGCTAATGTCACACACTGCCATGCTTTCCTCTATACATTTTCTGCTTGTAAAGCCTCATCCATTAGCTTACTGTTTGTTTAGCATTATACCACCTCATACTTTCTCAATGCTCTTCTTTTTAACTTTTGTACAGTGTCTCAGACTTTCTTTTTCATGGTGGGAGGGGGCAAGGGCAAATAGCAAAAAGCAGCCATACTACTTTTTTCTATAACACAATACCGCCCTTTTCATTTTATACCTATTGTACATAACCTATGCTCTCCTTTGTACAGGTATGGGATCCATTATACGGAAACCTGTTATACAGAAACTCAGAATTACGGAAAGGCCATCTCCCATAGACTCCATATAATCAAATAATCATTTTTTTTTAAAAATTATTCCCTTTTTCTCTGTAATAATAAAACAGTGCCTTGTACTTGATTCAAACTAAGATTTAATTAACCCTTATTGGAAGCAAAACCTATTGGGTTTATTTAATGTTTATGATTTTCTAGTAGACTTAAGGTATGAAAACCCCAGGTCCCAAGCATTCTGGATAACAGGTCCCATACCTGTATAACCTCTGTCCTTTGTATAAGTCCTGCTTTCATCTCTGCATGTTCTCCCTATACACCTATTCCTGCAATATGTCTAGCTCAGTACTTAATTTTTTGTAATCTTCTTACAGCAGCCTCTACTCTCTTGTTTACACAGATGGTGGTATTTATCTTTATGTTTTGTGCCGGCCTCTTTTTTACGATGCATACTCGTGTTGGCCTGAATCAAGAACTTTCTGTGCCACTGGTGAGTACCATAGTGAAAATCAACTCAGTGCCTGTGTTGTTTTGCCATTTTATAAAACGGCTCTGACAATGCACCCCCTTCAGGACTCGTATGTCCTGGATTATTTTGCATATCTTAACAGGTATTTGGAGGTTGGTGTCCCCACCTATTTTGTTACCACAGCTGGATACAACTTCTCTAATGTAGATGGGATGAATGGCATCTGTTCCAGTGTTGGATGTGATGGCAACTCTTTAACACAGAAGGTTCAGTATGCTACAGAGTATCCTGATCGGTAAGTGTCGTGTAAGGCTGCAAAGTAAGGCTTGTTTTGGGACCTATTTCTCTCTGGATTTAAAGGAACAGTAACACCAAAAAATTAAAGTGTTTTAAAGTAAAGACAATATCATGTAGTGTTGCCCTGCACTGGTAAAACTGCTGTGTTTGCTTCAGAAACTCTACTATAATTTATATAAACAAGCTGTTTACAGAGCTTATCTGCTGTGTAACCTGCTGTGTTATCTGCTGTCTACTGTCTAATTTGTAACCTTTTCTCATTTGAATAGCTGCCCCATTGCTACACAGCAGCTTCTTTATTTAAACAAAAGTAGTGGTTCTGAAGCAAACACACCCGTTTTACCAGTGCAGGGCAACACTGCATTATATTTTTATTACTTTAAAACACTTTTTTTTGTTACTGTTCCTTTAAGATCTATGCTGTCCCCACTGAAGTTAGTTTTCTTGAAGCAGGAATGGGTGTGACGGGATTGTAAGTGGGAAAGAGTATGATGGCACTTTGCCCATGATGTGCTGTGTTGCTTCTCCAGCTCTTACTTGGCTATCCCTGCAACTTCCTGGGTAGATGACTTCATCGACTGGTTGAACCCCACATCTGACTGCTGCCGCCTCCTAGTAAATGGGACATTCTGCTCATCAACAAGCAGTGAGTAAAAACAGAGATATGAAGGGGGGCCTGAGATTGGTAGACCATTGATTGAAGGACTGAATCTAGATTTGTTACAGCCTTTGGCCAAACAACTTTGCTCTATATACTTTGGATCTGCTTTAGGATATCTGTTTTTTTTTATCTCCAAACACAGCATTACCTGGCTGTATAAGAAAGTGTATGAAAACTACCACTGGTGCACTGAGACCAACCCTGGAAGAATTTAACAAATATTTGCCACTATTCCTCAACGACTATCCAAATTTGAAATGTCCCAAAGGGTAAGTTGCCCTGTATTGACAAGAGAAACACTAACACAGGTTGTTTTACGGTTCTACAAAGATGAAAGTTCACCATGCAATGTGATTTTTTCCACAGGGGTCTGGGTGCATATGACAACTCTGTGAAATTTAACGATCAGGGAGATATTATAGGTAAATTAAACATTCTGCAAATTTTCTCTTGTACGTGAAATGGTTATTCTTTTTATTCAGCAAATGATCAATACTACTCAAGATTGTAAGCAGTAAAAAGAACACTGGGCCACAGTTGGCTGGCAATCCAGTTACACCTTGGGCCAACTACATAACTGTATAAATCATATTTATACATATACACACACATATATACAGTATATTCATATAAAGCCCCCCTTTGTTCCATAATGACCCCAGTTTGGTTCCAACACACGGTCTTCTACCAGCCAATGGCAAAAAACTGGGAACTTAGATGAATTTTGGCCATTTTGGGTTGTTGCGCATATGTGATACTGTGTGTATGTACGAAACCTTGAGATAGGACTTGACATTTTCTGTCTCTGGATTTACCTCCAGCTACTCGTTTCATGGCCTTTCAAACTCCTCTGAAGAATTCCCAGGAGTACACAGCTGCCTTAAAAACTGCACGGGAACTTGCTGCCAACATTACAGAGTCACTGAGAAAGGTGCCAGGAACTGATCCAAATTTCAGAGTTTTCCCTTACACGTGAGTGAACAATTTACATTACATCCTTAGCCCCCATTTACGTTCTTTTTGTGCTGTTGTCTCCCTAAAGACATGCTCTTCATTATATCTCTCAGTGGCCCAAATTTCAGTGAGAAAGCTTTAGAGTTAGGAAAGTGCTGAAGAACTTATGTGCTCAATAGTGGGGGTGTTGTAATTCCTTGACAGCCAGAGGAGAACGGACCCGCTAGTTCTGGCTGACATTAAAAGGCACATTAATCAAGGGTCGAATTTCGAATTCATGTGAGTTTTTTAAAAACTCCTATAAACTCAAAATTCGACCAATCCAAATTTATTAGTAAAATCAAATTTTTTAAACTTGGATGAATAGACGCGAAAACTCAAATCGAATTTGATTGGAAATGAAAAAACTCAATTCTCTTCAAAAAAACTTGAATGTCAGGAAGGCTGCAAACAACTCAAAATTGATCCCTGGACCTCTCCCATTGACTTAAACAGCAATTCAACAGGTTTTAGGTGGCGAATAGTCGAATTTGAGTTCTTAAAGGGCCAGAGTATGATTCATCTTGAAAATCAAATTCAGATTTTTTTTTAAAAAACTCGAATATAAACTGAATAATTCCCTAGTCGAATTTGAGAGCTTTGACCATAAAAAAACTTGAAAATTCGAATTTCTAATTTTCAATTCGACTGTTCATAAGTCTGCCATTAAAAATTTAGCAGCAGCGTTTCTGTTTGTTGCAGCTGAAAGGTCATTTGTGTTTCTATTGTAATTACTCAGCCCCATGACATTGCTTAAAGTAGACTTAAAATGTTGCCTTCCCTCCATACTTGGATAGGTTTGCTACTTGCATGTTCTTTCTCTGCCAAAAAAACCTTTGTTTCTGATGTAGGATCACATATGTGTTTTACGAGCAATACCTGTCCGTCGTACAGGAGGGTCTCTTTACAATGGCTCTCTGTCTAATACCTACGTTTGCTGTGTGCTGTATCCTGTTGGGCATGGACTTGCGCTCAGGCTTTATTAACCTCATCACCATCATTATGATTATTATCGACACAATGGGAGTCATGACCCTTTGGGGCATCGATTACAATGCCATCTCACTCATCAACCTGGTGACGGTCAGTATGATTAGGGTTGTAATTTGCTTCCTAACAATCTGTCGACTTTTCTCCAATTTATCAGACTCAGATCAGCTCCTTTAATATTTGCTCTGGGTTTTATTAAAAGGATACGATCATCTCCAATGTTTTCTTGATATTTGTGTTTAATTCCCATTTACTTCTAATTAGGAGTAGAAAGTTTCCTGTTGCTAAATATGTCTAATTTCCATATAAAATATATATTTTTAAAACCGCCATGCTTTTTCTTTGCCTTTATAAAATTTCTTATCTCCATTATTCTTCCATGCCTTAAGATTTATCCCCCACTCTCTCCGACAGGCTGTTGGGATATCTGTGGAATTTGTCTCGCATCTCACGCGTTCCTTTGCCATCAGCAGTAAACCTACCAGAGTGGAGCGAGCCAAAGAAGCAACGATCTATATGGGGAGTGCGGTGAGTCTGAGGGTTCCATGTAGCTATAATGAAACTGTAGGCGGCTCAAGAGCAAGCTGGTTTGTCAAAGAGCCTACTGATAGGGCCTACTGACATTTGGCTAATCTGGAAAATGTAGCACAAAAAAACAGCATCTCTCTATATCTCTCTATCTATCTATCTATCTCTCTATCTATCTATTTATCTATCTATCATCTATCCATCTATCTATCTATCATCTATATCTCTCTATCTATCTCTCTATCTATCTATCTATCTCTCTATCTCTCTATCTATCTATCTATCTATCTATCTATCTATCTATCAATCTATATCTCTCTATCTATCTATCTATCTATCTATCTATCTATCTATCTATCTATCATCTCTCTATCTATCTATTTATCTATCTATCATCTATCCATCTATCTATCTATCTATCATCTATATCTCTCTATCTATCTCTCTATCTATCTATCTATCTATCTCTCTATCTCTCTATCTCTCTATCTATCTCTCTATCTCTCTATCTATCTATCTCTATCTATATACACACACACATACAGGTATGGGGCTTGTTATCCAGGACCTGGAGTTTTCATAAGTACATAATTTTAACACTATTTAAACTCAATAGAATTGCTCCAATAAGGCAACATAAGATCCACTGCTCTCAGCCTGGATATCTTTTGCAGGATGTGAGAAGTGGATTTGCTCCCATCTCCATTTATCTGAACATTGTCCATGCAGTCACACACAGCAGAGTGGAAGTTGGACCGAAAAATGCATTCTTTCAACTTTTTTTTGGCTGACCTCCACTCCATTGCGTGTAACTGCACCAAGTGGATTCTAATTCAAATCAATAGAGATGGAACTCTGAGAAGATCTGCTTTGCTAAGCCTGCAAAATAATAAGCAGACTGAGAGCAGAGGAGTCTACACTCTACAAATCCTACAAAGTCTTTAAGAGATGGCCTTGTCATAACTCAGAGCTTTCTGCATAACAGGTTATCTGGGTAAAAGATCCCATACCTGTATAAGGAAGGAGCAATAATTCACTCATCATTTATGTTCTAACAGGTATTTGCTGGAGTAGCGATGACCAATCTTCCAGGGATCATTGTCCTGGCCTTTGCCAAAGCCCAACTCATCCACATATTCTTCTTCCGTCTAAATCTAACCATTACCCTTCTTGGACTTGTGCACGGACTCATATTCCTACCTGTGGTGCTAAGTTACTTTGGTAAGTGAACAAAGGGCATGCCGTGTGATATTAAGAATTATATTTAAACACCTAAAAGGTTATTAAATATAAGAAAATTTAGCGTAGTGATGGCAGCAACTTCCCTTTGCCAAAAGTGCCATATCTCATAATAATAATAGTTTTTAGTTTTATTATAAAGGAGTAATGGGAAATTATTTTGATTTTACACTTACTACCCCCCCCCTGTAATTAGCAAAGGTAGGTAAAGAAAATATCATGATCTCTGTATAACCAACATACTCCCTGTACCCCATTGTGATTGTTTTGGCTTACACATAAGTCCATTATGTAGGGGGGGGGTCTATCTAGGGTTTGGACTGGGCCAGCGGGACACTGGGGAAAAACAACGGTGGGCCCCAGCTCTTGTGGGTCCTGCCGGCCTAGATCCGCAACCAGATCTGAAATCTGAAGGATTCTTCCAGCCGCCGAGCCGCAACCTCCCCTTTTCGGGCATTTGCGGCAAAAAAAAATGCACACATGCATGACGTGACGCAGCAGGGGGGGGGGTAGGGGGCCCTAGGACAGCAGCCCAGGTGGGCCCTGGGTCACCCAGTCCGACCCTGGGTCTATCGCTATAACTAACTGCACTATCTAGTGATCAGTCGATACCTGTATTCCTATTATTCCATTAGAGTATTGATCCCTCTATCAAAGACTATCTTTGGCATTATGGCTGTTACATAAACCTAAATGCCCAAATTATTTACCCTATCAACTGGTGGAAAGATTGAGGTGTGGGTCTGTGCTTCTACAATGGCTAATACAGGTCAATTATGTAAACTAGGATCATTGCAGGATTATTAAAGGGGATCTAAGTGTGATATTAAGAATTATATTTAAACACCTAACAGGTTATTAAATATAAAGGTAGTGATGGCAGCAACTTCCCTTTGCCAAAAGTGCTAAAAGAGTTAAAGTGGTTGTTCACCTTTAAATTAACGTTTAATATGATACAGAGAGTGATTTTCTGAGACAAATAAAAGTTTTTTTCTTTTTTCTTATTTGTAGTTTGAGTTATTTAGCTTTTGATTCAGCAGCTCTCCTGAATGCAATTTCAGAAATGTGGTTGCCAGGGTCCAAATTATCATAGCAACCATGCATTGTTTTGAATTAGAGACTGGAATATAAACAGGAGACGCCTGAATAGAAAGATAAGTAATAAAAAATAGCATTAATCATAAATTAGTTGCCATACAGAGTATTTGCGTTTTTAGATGAAGTTAGTGAGCACCGTTTGTAAGCTGGAAAGAGTTTGAACAAGAAGGCAGATAAATAAACTATTAAAAAAGAAAAAATGAAGGCCAGTTGAAAAATTTTGCTATTCACATTTTTTTTCGACTCTAAGGGGCAGATTTACTAAGGGTCGAATATCGAGGGTTAATTAACCCTCGATATTCGACCAGGAACTAAAATCGTTCGACTTCGAATATCGAAGTCGAACGATTTAGCGCAAATCCTGCGATCGAACGATCGAAGGATTATTCGTTCGATCGAACGATTAAATCCTTCGAATCGAACGATTAAATCCTTCGAATCGAACGATTCGAAGGATTTTAATCCAACGATCGAAGGAATATCCTTCGATCAAAAAAACGCAGGCAAGCCTATGGGGACCTTCCCCATAGGCTAACATTGAGTTCGGTAGCTTTTAGCTGCCGAACTAGGGGGTCGAAGTTTTTCTTAAAGAGACAGTACTTCGATTATCGAATGGTCGAATAGTCGAACGATTTTTAGTTCGAATCGTTCGATTCGTAGTCGAAGTCGTAGTCGAAGGTCGAAGTAGCCCATTCGATGGTCGAAGTAGCCAAAAAAACACTTCGAAATTCGAAGTTTTTTTAATTCGAATCCTTCACTCGAGCTTTGTAAATGTGCCCCTAAAAGAGAGATGGTGAACTAAAGACCTGATGTCAGCAGTCTAGAACTGTTCCCATCTTCAGAAATCTTTTTTTTTTTTAAATAGAACAGTTACGTAAGTTGGAAAATTGTTCACTGTTGCTCATTGTTGTGGATTACTCTAAGGGGCAAATTCATCAAGGGTCGAATATCGAGGTTTAATTAACCCTCGATATTCGACTGGTGAATGAAGATCCTTCGACTTCGAATACCGAAGTCGAAGGTTTTTTCCCAAATATTTCGATCGAACGATTGAAGGAATAATCGTTTGATCAAACGATTAAATCCATCGAATTATCCTTCGACCAAAAAAAGTTAGGCAAGCCTATGGGGACTTTCCCCATAGGCTAACATTGGGTTCGGTAGCTTTTAAGTGGCGAACTAGGGGGTCGAAGTTTTTTCTTAAAGAGACAGTACTTCGACTATCGAATGGTCGAATAGTCGAACGATTTTTAGTTCGAATCCTTCGATTCGAAGTCTAAGTCGTAGTCGATGGTCGAAGTAGCCAAAAAAACACTTCGAAATCCGAAGTTTTTTTTCTTCTATTCCTTCACTCGAAGTTAATGAATTGGCCCCTCAGTTTCCATTACTTTTCGATTAGGCATAGATCACTTTTATAACGAAACAATTTGGAATAATGAGCAGGGGTGCAAATCTCAATAATTTTGGACAAACGGGTTGTGAAACTGACGTAGCCAAAAATAATTGCACATATTTTGCACTAATTCTTTTTCTTGTGCAGGTCCTGGAATTAACCGAGCTATGTTACTGGAGCAGCATGAGGAAGAAGAGGAGGAAAGGCGAAAACAGAAAGACATGAGGATTGAAGAGAATGGAAACAGCAACCCCAGCTTTGAAGAGGAGGGGAGAGATCCGCCAAGTTAGGTCCAAAACAGCACCAGAGACAAAATCTCTGCACCACTGCTAAGGCTTATGGACTAGTACGTGAACTTTTTTTAAAAAAAATTAAAAACACATACAGGGCTGCAATTTCTGATGCCCGTTATGGACACAATTAGGCATCTCATGACCACCAGCACATTTACTGCAGATCAGTATCAGCAGGTTCAATTAAGGTTGGCTCTGAAAGCTTAGCCGACTGAATTAAACATCACAGCATTTCTGGGTTACAGAACCCAACAAAATGAACAAAGAAAATATTTATAAGAGAAGATTTTCATTTCTTTTGGTATTCGTTCATTTCTTATTGTAATGAAAATGATTGTGTAATAAAATAAACTTATTTTTTTTCTAGTACCTTGAGCAAGCACCCTCTAACAATATGTATAAACTAGGGATAAACCGAATCCAGGATTTGGTTGGGGATTCAGACTTTTTCAGCAGGGTTGGATTGGGCCGAATCCTCATGCCTGGCCAAACCGAATCCTAATTAGCATATGCAAATTAAGGACGGGGAGGGAAAGCAGGTGACTTTTCATCACAAAACAAGGCAGTAAAAAATGTTTTCCCCCACTATTTCCTTTCCCACCACTAATTTGCGGAATAGTGGAGAGCTGAAAAGCAGGAAGTAGTATTCTGTTTATTATGTTAGACATCCAGTCACTCCAGCCTTTATAGATGACATTTTTGCCTAACTATATTATAAACATTTTTTTATTTTGCACAGCCTATCTATTTACCCAGTTTTTATTTTTACACTGAACTGTTCCTTTTCTGTTTCTATAATTCGTAGCTTTCGTAGCTTATAGGTTTCCGGATAACAGATCCCATCCCTGTATTACAATTTTGTAGAAATGGCACTGGTTATTTTGAACAAGGAGACTTTTTTTTATCTGCATATGTGTACTTATTCATATGCGAATGGGAGCAGTCAATGTTCCCTTTAATTCCTTCTCGGCTATGTGCCCAAAACATTTTATATTTTTGGGAGCAGTTTTTAAAACGGAGTGCTCAGGTCAGAATTAATAAAACATTGGGAACAGCCATGATTGCTCTGGTGAGCCAACCTCAAAAGTGCCATCCGTTGGTCAGATCAGGAAAACAATTGCGCAATGCATTGAGAGTTACTCAAAAATAAAATCTGTACTGGTTTGTAAACCTATACTTGGTAAGCATAACAAAGGCTGAGAAGAGTTTCTACTGTAACCTTTCTTACAGTTTATTATGCAATTGACACACTCTTATCACTTAAAACAGTAGCTGCCAAGAATGCTCATTATTACACCTATATAAACATACTATTTGTACATAGGTATAAGCACCCTTTCCATTTAGACATACATTTGCCACTTCCATTTTAGGAGTAATAAGGTTTGAATCCAAGCTAATAATTTAGCCCAACTTTTAGACAAAAATGAACCACGACACTATGGGGCAGATATATTCAGGGTCGAATTTCGAGGGGTTAAATCCCCCGAAATTCGACTGGGGAATAGAATCGAATAGGGAATTCGGGCGAATTTACGCGCTGGCGAATAGTCGAATGGGCGAATATTCGCCCGAATATTCGATCGAAGGATTTTCATTTTCAAATGCCTTTTTATTAGATCAAAAACTTAAAAAAAAAGCCTATGGGACTTCCCCATAGGCTTTTAAAGCAATTTGGTAGGTTTAATCTGGCGAAGTAGGCTGTCGAATGATTTTTAAAAGAGACAGTACTTCGACTATCGAATGGGCGAATAGTAGCAGCGTTTTTTCGCTCGATCTATTCGAATCATTC
Organism: Xenopus laevis; assembly: GCF_017654675.1. Classification (NCBI taxonomy): domain Eukaryota; kingdom Metazoa; phylum Chordata; class Amphibia; order Anura; family Pipidae; genus Xenopus; species Xenopus laevis. The sequence continues at coordinate 26,743,927 of NC_054376.1, read as the reverse complement.
TACTCAGGCGAATTTACGCCAATTCGATAGTCGAAGAGCGCTCCTCAAAATTCTAGGTTTCAAGCTTAGTGAATGTGCCCCTTTATTATTTACATGCCCCAAACAAATCTCACATCATTACCCATAGAAATCTGACTCCATCATCTCCAGGTTAGCGAATGTCTGGGGCAGGGTTGCCAGGTCCAATTTTTAAAACCAGCCAAAGTCAGCTACAAAATCAGCCCAATACTAGCCAAGAGGCACTTCAAAAGTTGAGCACAATATGTGCAATGAAAAAGAGTCTAAAAATTAAATGAATATATGTGAAAAAATGCATTTTTCAAATTTTAACTGTTTGACAAATTTTTCCATAAAGCAAAATGGTACAGATTCGACCAACTGGTCAGCTTCTAGGCATTTTTGGTGGCCAACAGAATTTTGCCCCAAAATTGTCTGAAATTGAGTCACCGGAAAATGCAAAAATGCTTAAGAGTGATGGGAGACAGAGCCCAAAATCTGGTAACTCCAGACTTCTACACAAGTCAGTCCCATTGCATGCTGGGTATTGTGATGTCTTACATTAAACTTGTCAGTTTGACAAATTGTTAAACAAAAATTACATTACCCAACATGCATTGGGAGACTCAGGCTTGGCACATTAGGGCAAGAAAAAACTTTGGCTTGTTTCCAAAGTACAAACTAGCCAAAGGCCCAAAAAGTAGCCCAACCCCATACATTGGCTAGTTTTACTTTCAAACCCCACCTGGGTTTTGATTTAGTAGCCCAATTTGGCTGGAAAACTGCCAACCCTGGTCTGGGGGCTAATTGAAGACCAGCTGAAGAGTTACATGTGTCTTCTGGAGAAGTAATTTGTAGTTTAACAGGAGCTAGACAAATACAGGCAACAGGATACAGTTGTTAGGACATACCTTGAGCAAATCGATCAAACAGAAGTATACAAATGTACAATCGGTGTGAAATTCCTCTCTGTTTCAATGATCCCATCTCTAGCACCCTCCTCATTGCTTATCCACCTCTCTCAGTAGGCTTAGTAGGAAGTGCACATTGACTGTAGAACATCTGAAGAACTTCAAGCAATTACATTTAGCGCACCTTGGGTGTGAAGGACCATAAACCATTTGAGTCAAACGGATGGGCCAAATGGAGCACACTGTTTATCATCCAAGTCTTTATTTATATAAACACACAAATCAGTCTCAGGCAATAAGGTGCAATGATCTGCAGTCGTTCTGGAAACTGTCCATGCCTCCAACCAAATAAATACTGTGCTCTGGTTCCTGGAGAAACCCAAAAATGTATAAAACGTTAAATCCTCTCTGAGGGACATACTCAAATGTGAAAGTGTGTGATAATATTGCTGTGGAATTAACCAGTGCTATTCTGATGAGGTTTGTGCTGGTGTGAAGGTTTCTCAGTAGCATGAAAGTCCGGAAGCCAACAATCATTAGCCAGTCACATAATGATAGGTCACACTGCACAAAGAGGCTTCTGAGCTTCCTGGCTGGTGGGAGGTGTTTTTTTCCTGTGACGTTTGTTGTGTCTGTGGAGGAAAGTGAAGGAAACTTACTGTATATGGAAGGCATTCCTGTACACCTAGAGGCACATTTATCAACGGTCGAATTTCGAATTTATGTGAATCTTTTTTAATCACATGAATTCGATTTTACTTGAAATTCGATTATTCAATTATTTATTTAAAAAATTTAATATTTTATCTTGATAGATCAATTACGGTAAAAGAGATTGAAGAAGCTTTCCAGTCATTACCAAAAACAAGACCCCTGGACCGGATGATTTACCCCTGAGTGGTATAGATCAGTTCTTGATGACTTGATTCCACGCTTGCTGTATATGTACGAAGATGCATTCAATGTAATCCAATCATTTAATTTAGTCCAATATAATGCTGTAGAGGAGCGGATAGTTCTTTATGCAGATCATAAATTGCTATTTTTGGCAGACCCATATGATTCCTTACAGAATGTGTTAGAATTGGTTCAAGAATTCGGTTCATACTCTGTCCTTCAGGTTTACTGGGATAAGTCTCAAATAATGCCCATAGATTATATACCCATATTAAAATGACCTAGTCATATTCCATTAATTTGGACTGATATAATTCATTATTTAGGCATTAGAGTCTCTTTGCAAGATTCACGGTTTCAAGAACTCAACCTGGACCCTTTGATTACCCAGTTTCAATCCACTACATTGATATGGCAGCCGCTTCCCATTACTTTATGGGCAGGATTAATTTGTTTAAGATGAACTTTCTTCCTTAATATTCATATTTTTTCCATAACTCTCCTGTATCAATCCTTAAATCTTTCTTTACTAAGGTTGAGGGTATTTTATCTTCATTTGTATGGGCAACCTAGACTTTCTGTCTCTGTCAGCTCCTTTAGGGCTTTAGCACACGGGCAGATTCGGGGAGATTTAGTCGCCTGGCGACTAATCGCCTCTTCTTCCTGGCGACAATCACCCCGAACTGCCTTCCCCCTGCTTTCCACCTGCTAAAATGAAAAATAGCCTGCAGTAATGCACTTGCGGCGCTTCGATTTCCGAAGTCGCCCGAAATTTCCTCGTAGGCAACTTCGGAAATCGAAGTGCCGCGAGTGCATTGCCGTAGGCAATTTTTTATTTTAGCAGGTGGAAAGCAGGGGGAAGGCAGTTCGGGGAGGTTGTCCCCCCGAAGAAGAGGCGATTAGTCACTAGGCGACTAAATCTCCCCCCCGAATCTGCCCATGTGCTAAAGCCCTTAGATCAGTGATCCCCAACCAGTAGCTCGCGAGCAACATGTTGCTCTCCAACCCCTTGGATGTTGCTCCCAGTGGCCTCAAAGCAGGTGCTTATTTTTGAATTCCAGGCTTGGAGGCAAGTTTTAGTTGCATAAAAACCAGTTGTACTGCAAAACAGAGCCTCAATGTTGGTTGACAATCCACATAGGGGCTACTAAATGGCCAATCACAGTATTTATTTGGCACCCCAAGAACATTTTTCATGCTAGTGTTGCTCCCCAACTCCTTTTACTTCTGAATGTTGCTCACGGGTTCTAAAGGTTGGGGATCCCTGCCTTAGATAGAAGAGGTTTACAACTTCTGAATCAATACTTGTAGTATTTAGCTGCTCAGCTGTCACATTTGCATGGTTTGCTCAAGGTGGGGGTGATCCAAGTACATTATTACAGGCTTCAGTTGTGGGCTCTATGGAAGCATTGGCTTATAGCCCATTATGTAAATTGAAAGACTTAAACCCAATTCCGTCAGTGGTGCATTCTCCTATACGTGCTTGGCAAGAGTCTAGGAAAGTTTTGAAACTAGCTCCATATTTATTGCTGCAGGACATACCATTATGGGGTAACTAATATTTTCTCCTTCTTTGGTCAATGCCGGACAGTATATATTGGGTTAAATTGGGGATAAAAGGTAGAGTACCAACTGTATCCCATTAATTCAATATTGAGGAAAACGGACTTTGGTGACTAATTTATATAAGGCACTACAGAATATATCTCATCACCCTCTTGTGTAGCTTTGGACAAATGGTGTCAGATCATTCCATCTTTAACAGATGAACAGTGGGAAGAAAATATGAACTCCCTGAACAATTTATTAATCTTTACGAGGGATAAGTTGGTAAATTTTAAGACTTTGCATCAGCTCTATTATACTCCAGCTAAGTTAAAGGGATCCTGTCATGGGAAAAAAAAATTTTTTCAAAATGAATCAGTTAATAGTGCTGCTCCAGCAGAATTCTGCACTGAAATCCATTTCTCAAAAGAGCAGATTTTTTTATATTCAATTTTGAAATCTGACATGGGGCTAGACATTTTGTCAATTTCCCAGCTGCCCCTGGTCATGTGACTTGTGTCTGCACTTTAGGAGAGAAATGCTTTCTGGCAGGCTGCTGTTTTTCCTTCTTAATGTAACATTGAGACATGGGTTTTTACTATTGAGTGTTGTTCTTAGATCTACCAGGCAGCTGTTATCTTCTGTTAGGGAGCTGTTATCTGGTTACCTTCCCATTGTTCTTTTATTTGGCTGCTGGGGGGGGAGGGAAGGGGGTGATATCACTCCAACTTGCAGTACAGCAGTAAAGAGTGATTGAAGTTTATTAGAGCACAAGTCACATGACCTGGGGCAGCTGGGAAATGACAATATGTCTAGCCCCATGTCAGATTTCAAAATTGAATAAAAAAAAATCTGTTTGCTCTTTTGAAAAATGGATTTCAGTGCAGAATTCTGCTGGAGCAGCACTATTAACTGATTCGTTTTGAAAAAAAAAAATTTTCCCATGACGGTATCCCTTTAAGTAAAATATATCCGGGCAGATCGTCAGCATGTCCTCGTGCCAATTTCCTTTAGCTGATTTGTTTCATATGTTGTGGACATGCCCAGAGATTCTGGGAAGGAATTATGAAAACCTTGAATGACAATCTTGCAATTCCTTATATTGTTACACCAGAATTTTGCCTGCTTGGCATCATGGAGGAAATTGTGCCTCAAAGTAAAATTGGATGGAAACTAATCCTCCTCCTGCTCCCCAATGGATGAATTTAGTAAAAAAGATGTTACCAGTTATATAACTGGTGGCAGAGGAACGCCACATCAAATTGTTAGGATCTGATGCACTTGGGTGGCTGCTAATCAGTAATATCAATATGTAAAGGGAGAGGAGAAAAGTAGATGATGGGTGGTAGAGAACATCTTGGTTATTTGAACCTATTAAGGGTATTTGGTTGATATAAATGTGGTATGTAGATTAATAACGGTCAATGTGACTTGGCAACTCTATGTACTTGTTTTAATTGTTACTATAATATGTTTTATATGTTTGTTAAAATTAATAAAATAAATACTAATTTAAAAAAAATTGAATATGGAAAACTCAGATGAATTTTACTGACCCAGAAACTCCGAAAAAAAAAAACTTGGGTAGGCTGCAAACATCTTCAAATTGGTCACTGGACCTCTCCCATTGACTTATACATGAATTCGGCAGGTTTTAGGTGGCGACTAGTCGAATTCTTAAAGGACCAGACTTTGATAAATCTTGAAAATTGAATTCGAATTTTTTAAATTATCTCAAATCGAGTTTGGATATTTCCCTAGTTGAATTCGACAGTTTTGACCATAAAAAAATTTGAATAAATCTGCCCCCTATTGTTTTAATGACACAATAATGTAATTAGACTTCAGGGAAGGGGAGTCTGAAGTGACACTCACTTGTTTGCTTGGGACACCATGCACCTCCACAGTATTGTGTACAGGCAGAGCAGGAACATAATGAAGATGGTGGCTGCAATCAGGCCTGCAACAAAAAAGCTGAATAAAAGGGCTGCTATGAAAAATACAGTTTTCAATTAGTATGTTCCACTGAATTATCTTATATTAAAATATTGAATTTTAAACATTAAGTCCAATCATCTGGCTCATAGGAGGCACTGAGCTCACCCAAAAACCAAGGGCCCACTATCAAAACTTCTGGTTACAATTAGAACCTCTATTATTTATTGTCAGGTGATCAGCTAGTAACACACAGAACATCACAAAATGGTGTCTCAATATTAAAGGGCAATATTCACAGATATTTATGTCTCAGTTAATAACATTCTTACCCTGATATGTAATAAAAGTGACTAAGTTTGCTCAAGTGCAGGAACCCATAGCAACTTGTTTTTAAGCAGATGATCTGTAAATTCTGCCTGCTAATGGGTTGCTATTGATTACAGCTTCTGGGTAATAGTGCTGCTCCAGCAGAATTCTGCACTGAAATCCATTTCTCAAAAGAGCAAAAAAAATTTTTTATTCAATTTTGAAATCTGACATGGGGCTAGACATTTTGTCAATTTCCCAGCTGCCCCAAGTCATGTGACTTGTGCTCTGATAAACTTCAATTACTCTTCAATTTCTCTCCTAAGGCAAAAGTCACATGACTGGGGGCAGCTGTGAAATTGACAAAATGTCTAGCCCCATGTCAGATTTAAAAATTGAATATAAAAAAAAATCTGTTTGCTCTTTTGAGAAAAGGATTTCAGTGCAGAATTCTGCTGGAGTAGCACTATTAACTGATCTTGAGATAAATTTGGACTTTGATAAATGGGCCTCCCCATGTAGGATCCATGGATCTTCTCTGTGCCCCTGCTCCATTAATCTGAGTAGCATCTGCTTGTGTGTGGTGGAGTGGAGGTCGGCCCAGAAATGCCACCCTTTGCGTATTTGGGATGACCTCTGCTCCATGCTGGCAGATCTAAATTTGAATCAATTGAGATGGGGCACAGAGTTGATCCACTTCTCTCAGCGTGCAAGCAATACATAGGCTGAGAACAGCAGACTCTACACACTATAAACCCATGGTCTTAGAAGATAAATTATCAGTAGATTTTTGCTCAGAACTTAGAATTCTCTTTTAAGTTGTGGATGTATATATATGTTTTTTTTAACCCTAGATCCAACAAATTTATTGCAGACTCTTGTCATATCTATGCTACACCATCTCAGGCTAATGACAGTCTTTTTATCAGCTAGCATTGGTCTCCTATTGTATCATCTCTATAAATGAAGGAAGACGTGGGTATGATCTAGACCACGGGTCCCCAACCTTTTTTACTCGTGAGCCACATTTAAATGTAAAAAAAAAGTTGGAGAGCAACACAAGCATGAAAAAGTCCATGTGGATGTCAAATAAGGGCTGTTATTGGCTGTTTGGTAGCCCCTATATGGACTGGCAGTCTACAGGAGGCTCTTTTTCGCAATATGCCTGGTTTTTATGCAACCAAACTTTGCCTCCAAGCCAGGAATTCAAAAATAAGCAAATGCTTTGATGCCACTGGGAGCAACATCCAAGGGGTTAGTGAGCAATATGTCGCTCGCTAGCCATAGGTGTCGGAACCGGTGACTGTGTGCCTGGGTTGGCTTCCTCCCCCATCTGATCCACCCAGCGAAGGAAAGGAAGCCTGAAAGAGGTGCCATGTTTCCTCTATGCAGCATGGCATTGGCGAGTGCCTGCTGCATGCAGTGACGTAACAATATGTGGCCCCTGGGGGAGTAGAGGGTGCAGTTGAACCAGGGCCCGCTCCCCCGCCTGCTCGTCCGCTTGGCCACCCACTTGCTCCCCCCCACTGGAGATCACGTGAAACTAGAGGGGGGTTGGCCGGTGAACATCCCGGGATCAGAATCAAGGAGCAGCATGGCGTGTTGCGCCAAGCGTGGCGCCGTGTTGGTCTGTGCATGCCGTATTTGTGACTGACTCCTTTGAATCCTCCTGATCAGTAATTTCTAACTCTACACCAGGCACCTTTGCTAAATCCTAGCCCTAGGTGAGGGTGAGTGGCTGCCAATTTGTCAATGTACTGCTCTATTTGTCTCTTCTCCTGCTAAGGGTTCTGGGGGGTATTTATACATGAAATTGCACCTGTGCCATCCTACTATCAATGGGGTTATTTATACATGGAATTGCACCTGTGCCATCCTTCTATTAATTCTGGGGGTATTTATACATGGAATTGCGTGTGCCATTCTACTATCATTTCTGGGGGTTTTATACATGGAATTGCACTGTGACATACTGCTATGAATTCGGGGGGCATTTATACATGGAATTACCCCTTTGCCATCCTGCTATGGGTTCTGGGGGGTATGTATACAGGCAATTGCCATTCTGCTATGAATTCTGGGGAATTTATAAATTAAATTGCTGTTCTGCTATGAGTTCAAGGGGTACTTATACATGGAACTGTGCCTTCCTGCCTTCTGGTCAGGGGGTATACAGAAAATACAGTGTTAAAGATCTTAGTACAAAATTAATCCAGAAAATAGTCCAATTGCATGCCTACTTAACTTTTCTTGGCCCCTCCCCTGCCAAAATCATCTTCTGCTGCCATTGTTCCTAGCTACTGGTTGGGGATCACTGGTCTAGATCTAGAGGCTGTTACAAATAAAAACTGCCATATATGGTTTCCCTAAATATAGCGGAGGAAAAATAAATCTGTAGAGAAAGAGATACACAGATGAGATGGGTTAATGTAGGTTTGGAAAGAGACTTAATTTCTATACCTGGAACAAGCCCACTCTTGAGTTCAGGGCCAGGGGTGCTGCTGTTAGTAGGGCTCACAGGAGATCTCCAGGTCTGAGTGCTTCTAAACACATTGGAAATTCCAGTGTTTGCAGCTGTGGTGCCCTGTAATGTGAATAAAAGGACTTGTGAGGGATGCACAGGACAGCCACACGATAACTACTGCACCATCACAGAACTGAATGATGCCTCTCAACCCTTTTCTGACAGACCCTAGTACAGGTATGGGATCTGTTATTCAGAAACCCGTTCTCCAGAAAGCTCTGAATTAAAGAAAGGCTGTCTCCCATAAACTCCATTTTATCCAAATAATCCGAATTTGAAAAAAATATTTCCTATTTCTCTATAATAATAATATAAAACATTAAACTGTACTTGATCCAGACTAAGATATAAATTAATTCATATTTGGAAGCAAAACCAGCCTATTGGGTTTATGTAAGGTTTATCAGTTTTTCTAGTAGAATTAAGGTATGAAGATCCAAATTATGGAAAGATCTGTTATCCGGTAAACCCCAGGTCCTGAGCATTCTGTATAACAGGTCCCATACCTGTAGTATTTTGTATTAACCAGAGAAATGCAAAACATAATTCATCCAGAAAATCCATAATCCATCATTTCTTTTAATATACACTCCTATGACGAGCCACTACTAGGGTCTAGTACACATTTGGGAAACAAAATTGTAATTTTCTTTGCCAGGCCATGAACCTTTTAAGTTTTATTTTTGGCCCAAATCCATAAACCTATCGGTTATCAGGGCTGGTTGACCTAAATGAGCCGATGCAGATCTTTACCCTACAAAGTGACAAGAGCCTTGCATCCATTAAACCCTTAGCACAATTCTTGCATCAGCACAACTATTGCACAAGGACAATATTTAATGGCAGCATCAGCACAAACACTGCACGTGGATAATTAAGCATAGACTTGTATTCACTCGTTCATTTCTGCTTTAAAGGGCATGTAAAGGCAAAAAAATTAAATCCAATTTTTACTTTCTTTAATGGAAAAGAAACCTATCTCCAATATACTTTAATTTAAAAATGTGTACGGTTTTTATAAGAAACCTGACTGTATGCAGTGAAATTCTCCCTTCATTTACTGCTGTGGATAGGAATTGACAGACGGTCCCTAACTGCTGTGTAGGGAAACAATCATACTTATGAACATCAGGAGGATCCCCCGCCTTATTTCCCAGCCATGCAGAACTCAAGCAGCTTTGTTTGTTTCCCTGTAGAGCAGTCGGCGACTGTGTAGATTTGTATTGGATTTTATTTTTGCCCCTTTACTGTTTCCAATTCCAGCTATAGGGACAAAGATCATGGAGCCAGATTTAAACAGATAAACTGGGATTCTATTTGGAGGATTATTTTGCTACAGTCACTAGTTCTGCAGAGTTGGAGAAAAATCCACATTAGATTACATGACAACACAGGAGCCAGTGCAAAATGCCTATTCTGATTATTAATCAGTCTTGCTGTATCGGCTTCTGCCAGATATTATTTGACTTGTGCTGTTTTGATAATTTATGATGATCCCTTAGCAGCCCAGACCACACTGAGCATGTGCACAGTCTTGGTCTTGCAAAGATGTTTAACAAAGTTACAAGATGGTGACCCCCCGTGGCCAACTTTGAAGGCATAAATCAGGGGCTGCCTGTGTGCTGAAGGTGTTAGCAATAGACACGTACTGGAACGTAGAGACGCCATACTTCTTTAGTTTACTGTACTGGCACGTAGTGACGCCATACTTCTTTAGTTTACTGTACTGGCACGTAGTGACGCCATACTTATTTAGGTTACTGTACTGGCACGTCAGAAAGTCTATTGACAACTTCAGCCCTAAAGAAGTAAGTGAAAACAGGGCGTCTCTACGTGCAAGTACCTGTCTATTACTAACACCTTCAGCACACAGGCAGCAGTATAGACCAAGTGGCAGATCATTTCACTAATGTGCCCAAATATTACTGCTATGGGATTCATGATCACACTGTGCTGGGGGGCCTCATTATAATTAATTTCATGATGGAGGCTGAGGGCAGGTGTAAATTTGAGAAAGGGCCGCAATTGGCCCCCGGGCTGCACTTTGGACATGCCTGGCATAAATCATTTGTTTGATTAGGCTTTTAGTACATTCATGTTTATGTTTTTTTCAGTATACAAAATACAGCATTTGTAGCCTTATTCTATTTTAGACTTTACTTCCCCTTTAACCTTGGTGATGTACAGCCATGCTTGCATGGACTGTCTATTATACTTTCTGGAAGGCGAAAACAAAAGATCAGAAGCCAGGTTTGCTCAGTACATGGATGCAGGGTAAAAAAAAAAAAGTAACCTTTGCAATTAAATCCCTGTATAATGAACTGCTCCTCCTATGCAAACCTAAGACACGGTCCGGTTATTTAGAGCAATTCTAACTGGGGTAGATGGTATTAAATTTTACCGTTACAATTAAATCCCTGTATAATGAACTCCTCTTCCTATGCAAACCTACCATTACAATTAAATCCCTGTATAATGAACTCCTCCTTATCTGCAAACCAGAGACACAGTCCGTATCTGTAGAGCAATTCTGACAGGGGTAGATGGTATTAAATTTTACCCGTTACTAGGGAAGCACCGAATCCAGGATTCGGTTTGGGATTCGTCCTTTTTCAGCAGGATTCGTATTCGGCTGAATCCCTCTGCCCGGCTGAACCGAATCCGAATCCTAATTTGCATATGCAAATTAGGGGCGGGGAGGGAAATCGCGTGACTTTTTGTCACAAAACAAGGAAGGAAAAATAGTTTTCCCCTTCCAACCCCTAATTTGCATATGCAAATTAGGATTCGGATTCGGTTCGGTATTCGGCCGAATCTTTTGCGAATGGTGGATTCGGTGCATCCCTACCCGTTACAATTAAATACATGTATAATGAACTCCTCCTCATCTGAGACGATGTCAGGTTCTTCAGAGCAATTCTGACAGGGGGAGATGGAATTAAATTCTACCCTTAACAATCAACTCCCTTTATAATGAACTCCTCCTCATCTGCAAACCCAAGATGGTATTACATTTTACCTGTTACAATTAAGTCCATGTATTATGAACTCCTCCTGAGACAATGTCAGGAAGTAGCTGATTCTAGTTTATGCAGAAAGGGAGGTAGCAATGATTCAATTCATTAGAACTTTAGACAAAATAAAGCTATATACATTTGTAAATGAAAGAACAGACAGAAAACAATTGCAGTACAAACCATATTTGGTTCCTGTTGAAGATATATGTTCATGGAAATATATAATGTTCTGATATAAGGTGTCTCTTTAAATGGCTACCAGCACTATGTACGGAGGAAAATGCCCAAACCTTCTCTGGGAAACCAGTCACAAAGTATATTTAGTCTAGAGAAGAGAAGATAACAATAATGAAATCACAATTAATTACAATGTACGACTACTCTCAGGGCCATGGTATGGCATTTCAGTCCTGCGCCCACATTAGAAACTGCTTTGATTCACACCAAACACGCAGGTTTGTTTTTACTGCACATTCTTTGTTGTGTGCAGGCGATTGTGCTGGCGATTTTACATTTGTGACTTGAATCTGTCTGTCGCCTCATTGTTCTGCAATGGATCTCTGGAGAAAATACCAGGGCAATCACGTTTGCCCAACAGAGTTTAAAAAAAAGCCTGTCTGCATGTTTGCACAGATAAAAAGAAAAACTTTGCACTTGCCACTTGGTCTGCATGCTTTATTTTTTGTGGTTTTTCAATGATTAAGCCTTTTGTTTCAGCAGCTAGTTACTTGGGTCTACTTTACCTTAGCAACAGGAAGTTGTTTGAACACTAGAACGGACGAATAGTAGTGGGGATGAACAGATGAATAAAAAGTTACAATTACAATAACAATAACATTGTAGCTTTATTGAGCAATATACACACACACTAGGGGGCACATTTACTAAGCTCGAGTGAAGGATTCGAAGTAAAAAAACCTTATCAAGGGTCGAATTTTGAGTTCATGGGAGTCCCAATTGCAATTTATTTTTTTTTTTTTTAAAAACTAATTTGGCAAACTCGGGTGAATAGGATCGACCTGAAAATTCGAATCAAATTCAAATTGAATTCAAGTTTTTGCTCCAAAAAAAACTTGAATGTCAGGAAGGCTGCAAACAACTCCCAGGACGTCTTCAATAGGCTAAAACAGCAATTTGGCGGCGAATAGTCAAATTTGAGTGCTTAAAGGGCCGGTGTATGATAGATTTTGAAAATCAAATTCGAATTTTAAAAAAACCTTGAATTTAATTTTAACAATTCACTAGTCGAATTTCACAGTTCTGGACTAGGGGAGATTGTGGATGCACACCTTATGATCGTAATATTGATAAGCCACCATACCACGTCAAGGTAAAACCCCACATGGTGGTCCCTAACTTATTTATCTTTAGTCATAGTAAAAAAGGAACATTACCTCTCTGTGTAGTAACAATTCTTTATGTAAACATCTCCAGTGCTTTGGTTTCAAACTCTGTGCTAAATCTTCCCCCGCCAACTGCTAAGCGGCTTTTAAGAGGGAGAGACTGCCTTAACCAACGCCCATTTTAGAAAAGTAGAAGTCAGGTGTTGTAATTATCACTACCATACACACCTTCACATTTCACTTACACATGTATACACACTATTGTGCAACTGCACATATCACTCTACTTTGTTTTTAATTACAACACCTGACTTCTACTTTTCTAAAATGGGCGTTGGTTAAGGCAGTCTCTCCCTCTTAAAAGCCGCTCAGCAGTTGGCGGGGGAGGATTTAGCACAGAGTTTGAAACCAAAGCACAGGAGATGTTTACATAAAGAATGTATGGCCCAGACAAACTCCCCCTCTCTTAAAGAAAAATATGATGCGCCACAGTGCGCAGTAGGACTGTGTTTGCGCATCCATGCTAGGGAGCTCAGAGGTGGTTTGGAAGTAAGAAGGGGCCCCCGGTGATTGCTAGGAGGGCCCTTTCTTGTAGCAGCCCCAGTGGACCCACAATGCTTTAGTCGACCCTGGCTAGAGGTAGAATTCTATTGTTTATACCAATATATCTGTAGATTCAGCTCATAGGGGCAGATTTATTAAGGGTAGAATTGAAAATTAAAATTTTCAAATTTTTTTATGGTCAAAACTCTCAAATTTGAATTGTGTATTATCCAAACTCGATTCGAGTTTTAATTTGAATTTTGAGATTTAGCACACTCTGGCCCTTTAAGAACTCAAATCTACTATTCGCCACCTAAAACTTGCCGAGCTCATGTATAAGTCAATGGGAGACATCCAGGGACCAATTTGGACGTTAGTAGCCTTCCTCACATTCAAGTTTTTTTCCAGAGAAAAAACACGAATCAAGTTTCGTTTAATGCAATTCAAGTTTTAGTTTTTTTCATAAATAACCTACCAGTCGAATTTTGCTTATATTTGAATCCTATGGAGTTTAAAAAAAACTCACATAAACTCGAAATTCGACCTTTAATAAATGTGGCTCATAATGTTTGTAATGGAAATCTTTCCTACCAAGAGTCGCAGAAAAGATCGGAATGGTTACGTGTATGGCCACCTTTAGGGTAATGCAGACGTGGCAATATGCTGAGGAAAAATGGGCTGTTCCAATGAAATTGTAATGTTGGCCAATGCAATTGCAATCCGGAGAGGTCACCTCAGTAGGCTCAATGTAGTCCTCAATATATGGAAATTTGAAACTTGCTAGATATATGCATACCTCCTAACTGTCCCTGTTTTCAGTGGGACAGTCCCAATTTTGACACCTCAACCTGCAGTATCTGGTTTGTACTGGAATGTCCTCACTTTCTCCTGAACAGCCAGAAAAATAAACAAAGTTTAATTAATTGCCAGAGAGCCCAGAACAGCTAACAGGTGTAAATATGATACTTTGTAACAATTTTGAGATAAGCAAATAAGTAACTGTAACAATTTAGAAAAGAAGGTCCTTTGGGAAAGTTAGACTCACAGCTTAAAGGGCAATTCACCTTCATTAGCAAAACTGTAATAACTGGGGAAAAAATATGTTCAAACTTTTATAACCTGCCAAATTTTGTAAAATAAACAAAGTAATTAGGGGGTGTGGCCACAAAAATGGGCGTGGTCAATATTTTTTTTTTGTTTTTTGTTTTTTTACAGTGGAACCTCAATTTTACATCCCCTGATTTTAAGTTCTCTCTCATATTGCATTGTTGTTTTGTGGCTCCAATTATGCATAATACATTTCCCTGATTTTACATTTTCCTGGATTTAACACAGGAAAACGTAAAATGGGAGTTCTACTTCAGAGAAGCCACATAAATTGTCCAATAAGCTGCTAACTTGGGCTAGAGGGGCTGAATAAAGGACTTCAAAAATATTAACTTCTGTTGGAAAAGTGGATTTTCAAGAAGGCATAACAAGTAAAATGCAATAATTTCCAAAATGCATATTAATAGAAGTATCTGCAATCTGATGACACTGCCCAGAGGGACCCACCAACAGCATGGTATTTGTATCAGGCACTGACCTACAACATTTCCCTTTGACTATCCCTTGTTGTCGCTGGATTTCACAGCAAGTATCCAATACAGGTATGGGACCCGTTATCCAGAATGCTCAGGACCTGGGGTTTTCCGGATATTTTGGTACTTTGGATCTCAATACCTTAAGTCTACTAGAAACATTAAATAAACCCAATAGGCTGGTTTTCCCTCCAATCAGGATTAATGATGTCTTAGTTTGGATCAAGTGCAAAGTACTGTTTTATTATTACAGAGAAAAAGATAATAATTTTAAAAAATTTGGATTATTTGGATAAAATGGAGTCTTTGGAGATGGTCTTCCCTTAATTTGGAGCTTTCTGGATAACGGGTTTCGGATTATGGATCTCATACCTGTATGTCTTTATAGGCAGCCGGAGCCCTCAACCCCAGATAACTATTAAAAAAATAAGGCTCTGCCCACCAGTCACTTTACATAGGAATCAAATTGTTTTTGTCAAAATGTTCTAACCAAGACCCACCGATACAAACATTTATTAACAACATTAAGTTCCACAGGGGTAAACTGAGGACTCCATGGCAATCTCAATTAATATGCAGAGTGTGGAAATCCTAGCAGAGCTGGACCTTTCTATTGCTTGCTTTGTGCAGAACATAAATGTGCTAAACAAGATACATACATGGTCAAAAACAAAACTCCAAAGCTGATCCAATCTAAAAATGTGATGTTACACTCCCCAGACACAACCATGAACCACCTGCTGGACTGTACCATCTAATTATGGGCAAATGGAAAATAAAAATGATACGGGAGGATATTGAAGCACAACAGCTGGCCATAGACAGGCAGATTTTACCCTTGTTTTCGACAAACGATGGACGTCACCATCTTCCGACCTGTCTGTGACAGCAATTGTATGAAAATGATGACAAATATCAGTCAGTGACTGTCACCCATTGATATGGTCAGATAGGCAATACATGCAGAGAAATTATACGTAGTCAATAGAAATCTTCTAATCTGTCCGATCGCCTAAACGACCTATTGCCATGGAATGAAAAAATGTCAGGCCGTTCCGCACACGGTCTGAAAATTGAGCGAAACTTAGATTCGTACGACTTTGTCTTTGCATCTATGCCCACTTTAGTCGCCACAATACTGAAAGACACCAAAGAAATTGTTGACCTTATATTTGGTTATTCAAAATTGAGAACTCTTAATCTGCACTTTCTGGCTCCGTCAATTTAAACCTCAATCACACTTATTAACATTTTAGAGTAATTAGAGGCCCCTGCCTGGTGGACTCACTCCCTGACTTACAATGAGGTATAATTCTTTCCTTAGGATCCTCTACTACCCTGAGGCCTCTTTTGCCTCAGGTTCCAGGGACTATTCATGGGAGAGACCCAAACATGGCTGCAAATCTACTTTTTAAGACATCCTAGGACTAATGCTAGAGATGTCCGTGGGACCACAGGGAATTTTCCATCTCCTAAAACTGCATATCTATACCTAGAGAGAAAAACAACTCCCATAGACTCCATAGTCTCCCATAGACTTAATTTTAACTAAATAATTCAAAATTTTAAAAATGATTTCCTTTTCTCTAATAAATATAATAAAACAGTGCCTTGCATTTGACTAAGATATACTTAATCCTTATTGGAAGCAAAACCAACCTATTGGGTTTATATAATATTTACATGATTTTTTAATAGACTTAAGGTATGAAGATCCAAATTATGCAAAGATCCGTAATCCGGAAACCCCCAGGTTCGGAGCATTCGGGATAACAGGTCCCATACCTGTACCTCTGTAGGCTTAGCCCACTAGATAGGGTTGTTACCCAACACAGTAATGTAGGCAAAGCCCCCAAATTCCCTTAGAAACAGGTTCGAATGGTAAATTTAAATTTTCCATTTTTTTTGGTCAAAAAATTTGAATTTGAATGTGAGATTTATCACACCTCGGCCCTGGAAACAGTTGTAATTCAACTATTCTCCACCTAAAACCTGTAAAAGTCAATGGCAGGGGTCCCTTGAGCTATTTGAAAATTGTAATAGTAGTGATGTAGTAGTTTTGCTTCGAAAATGACAACACATAGACTCCAATGGGAGAAAAAAAATGTGATGCTCAAAATGTCGATTCGTTTTCGCGTCAGGACTATTTAACCAAATTTTAGACGTTTACATTTTTTCATAAGTAGCATACCATTCGAATTGTGAATAAAATCAAATTTATTAGAGTTTAAAAAAATATTTACATTATTCTAAAATTTGACCTTTGATAAATAACCCCCTAAAGTCTGTAAAACACTAAGCCTAAGTCTGTCAGAAAATTTCACACACTACTACTACTTTTTTAGGTTCCCCAAACCAAAAATGCAAGGTTAGGATGGGCAACAGATATACTGGCTGCAGTAAAGGAGTATACTGACCACCTAGGAACAGACAGCCTTTCCTTTTACATTTTTGGCTATACCCTGCCTATTATGAGGTCACTGGAAGCTTCAGGTAAGAAAAAGCATTGCTCCTGGGTCTTTGTATGATTTCAGCAACTTGCTAATGGGTTATCTTCCCCTTTACTATGAATCAGGATAAGCAAGTATACTGGGATCACATTGAGGTAGTGTCCTGCATCGGGTCGGGTTCCCACGGAATACCTGCAAAGTAGCTGGGTTTCAGGCAAAAGGTCCCCGATTCCTTGGCCATGCGGGCAGTGCGCTGGTAATCCGGCTATGTGGGGCTGATGGGAGTTGTAGTCCTAACATGGGGCTTCATTGACACATGACTCCTGATTGAGAAACATTCTCATAAAACAAGTGGGATTACTAGGGAGGGAGCAAAATGCTGGGGTGGGTTGGTGGAGCTGGCTAGGACAAGTCAGTCAGAATCCACCACCCCCAAACCAAACCTTACCCCAACCCTCCTGGAATTCCTGAGTTCATGGCTGCAGGGAATACTTGAATAGATTCCACATTGCTGAGGCCAATCGTGTCCCCCAGGTTTGAAAGGTTAGTTGGCCTATTTGGGTCGGGTAGCAGGAACATGTGGATCAAATTGTGGGTTGGGGGTTTTGGGTTCAGGTTGAGGGTACGGGTCATGTACTGCCTTTTCTAGGCAACTTCTGCTACAAACGCTTATCTTAAGGCATTTAGATGACTATTCAAATTTGTAGTCCTCATTTTTGTGCCTGGAACTTGATTTGTTTTGAAAGCAAACACAAAAATGAACACATCCATGACCATGACCTTTACTGCTCAGCTCACGTGAAAGATGGCAAAAACTATTTTGTAAAGTTACTGTTTTAATTGGCAAAATACCCTACCATTAACAGTGCACAGAAGCTTGTCAGAATAACCCCGGGCTCCAAAAGTGCGGTACCCTGCCCAGAATTTGAGTTGTAGGTAGTACATAGGGTAGTGCTGGACTTCATGCACTGCAATGGGGACCATTTCAGCCGCTCCAGCACTGGTTAAAGGCTGCTGCCCTCTGTATTTATTAACAGACTAGCAAATACTGTATACCGAGGCCATGAACTTATGCACAACCCACAAGGACAGAGCAAGGAGAAACGGCAGCTCCAATAGGAGTAGTGAGACATTTAACCTATCCATATGTCAGATCACATGTGGGCGACCCGAGGGGCAAAATCATTCTACCCGGACTGTGCAATGAAATAATAGCGAGCAGGCAGCTTCCCACGACCCCCCGTTGGTAATGCTGGTAGCAGATCTCTCACTGCACCTCGCTGTCAAACTGCAGGCTTGGCCTCAGATATGTGGACATTCAAGTATTCCCTGCAGCCATGAACTCAGGAATGCCAGGAAGGTGGGGGTAAGGATTAGTTTGGGGGTGGTGGATTCCCCTGACTTTTCCTAACCAGCTCCACCAACTCACCCCAACATTTTGCTCCCTCCCTAGTGAACCCACTTGTTTTATGAGAGCATTTCTCATTCAGGAATCGTGTATACATGAAGGGGATCTTCATGTTAGGACTACAACTCCCATCAGCCCCACGTACCTTGTTGTAGCTAAAAACACCAATAGATAGGTCAGCTGCACAAAGGTCCCCCTATTTCAATACATAATAAACTAACATTAAAACTCACGTTACCACTGAAGTGGCTCTGTTGGAGTAAGACAAACAAAGCTTCCCTTGAACTCGGTGCAGGGGGCAGTGATTTAAAGCGGTAGTTCACCTTTAAATTAATGTTTAGTATGATGTAGACATTGATTGAGACAATTTGCCATTGGTTTTCATGTTCCGAAGCTCTCCAGTTTGGAATTTCAACAGGTATCTGGTTACTAAGGTTTTATTTACCTTAGCAACAAAGCAGTGTTTTAAACAAGACACACAGAGATCAATAGGAGAGGGTCCTGGATAGAAAGAGAAGTGATAAAAAGTAGCAATAACAATATAATTGAAGCCACACTGCAACTTTTATTGGGGTCAGTGACCCCCTATTTGAAAGCTAGAGAGAGACAGAGGAGGAGTATTTAAAAAAAAAAACATCAAACCAATTGCAAAGGTGTTAGGGACAGGGCATTCCATGATATGCTTAAAGTTAACTTAAAGATCAACCACCCTTCATCTGCAGGGAAGCATCTCCCATCAGCCGACTATATGACCTATAACTTGAAGCTAGTGATGACCTCTAAACTGTCACTTTTTATTATAACACCTGTTTCTTAGTTCCATAACCTTGATGCTACTGGACTACAACTGCCAGCATCCCCACACATATAGTCAAAGATGAATTCACGGTGGCAGTTGTAGTTCTCAAACATCTGGGGACACAAAGTTAAGAAACAATACTTTAGGCAAACAGGCCCAACTTTATACTCTGTGGCCCCATGGGCAGCTCCCTCTCCGCAGGCAGAGCCAGGCAACCTCAAAATATTATACTGACTTCTGGCACTGCAGCAAAATGTAGTCAATATGAAATATTCCGGATTGTGGGATCTGCTCCAGTACTAGGGTTGCCACCTGCCCGGTATTTTACCGAATCGGCCAGTAAAAGTGATGGCTGACCCCAATATTATTAATAGAGAGAAAAAAGATAAATATATAGGAAGGCCGGTTTTTTTTTTTAGAAAAGGTGGCAAGCCTATCCAGTACAATTTCATATGTCTGCATCTCCGACTACAACTCCCAGTATCCGCCTCCAACAGCCTTCCCCCAGAGGAAAATGGGAACAGTAGTTCGACTACAGGCACCTTTCAGTAGCAACAGAGAACGTTTGGAATGCTGCATATAAGTGGCATGTGTGTAATACACAGGGAGATCAGCCACTGCCTGATATAAACGATTTGCTACACTGGTTTCTATGCAGCGCTCGTTACTACTAATCAGTCAGTCAGAGGGCTCCTCACCTGGAATCCAGAGAGAAGAGACTGCCCACGACTCCCAGACATGTCACCCCCTGTCACTGCTCACCCACCGGCCACAGACTGTTTGGGAGACTGTGTATTATAAGAAGCTGCAACTGAGCGATGCCGTGCCTCTCTCCCATCAGTCTGCCCAGTCCCCAATGCACGATGTGTAAACTTTCCAGTCAGCCTGTTGTTTTGCTTACAGACCACACTCCTCCCTCTCCCTCACACTCCCCTCCCATTAATCACCTACACGTCACTCCTGTCTGCAGTACCTCACGGTTAATTACTACTCATTGGTCTCTCTTAGGGCTAGTCCACACGGGGAGATAGCCACGCGTTTGCGGTCGCGGCGACAAAGCGCCGCGCCAGTCGCCGCGACCGGCGCAGGCGACAGTTTTGTATGGGCGCCTATGTAAAAACGCCTGTGCTAACCACACGAGGCGATGCGCTTTTCAACAGTCGCCTGAAAAAGCCTGGCGAGGCATTTTCAGGCGACTGTTGAAAAGCGCATCGCCTCGTGTGGTTAGCACAGGCGTTTTTACATAGGCGCCCATACAAAACTGTCGCCTGCGCCGGTCGCGGCGACTGGCGCGGCGCTTTGTCGCCGCGACCGCAAACGCGTGGCTATCTCCCCGTGTGGAATAGCCCTAAAGCTGACCATATATGTAAAGATTTTTAAAAGATCTTTTCATTATCGTGAGACCATGATTATCTCGAAACGTTTGTTTAAATGTATGATTTGTCCATCAACTAAAAAGACCATTTCAAGTGATATTTCCAGGAAAACTGAGGGTAGCTGCCTGCTTGGCCCTGGGAACGATAGATTGCACTGGGACCGATAAAGTATTTTTAACTTGGCCAATCAATTTTCTGACAGATGTTGGACGAAAAATCATAAGATGCACAATCGTTTGATTCCCACTAACCTCACGATAATTTGACGGATTGGTCGGATTGCACTGAAATCGATAGTTCACCAATGAAAAATCTTTGGTCTATGCCCTCCCTGGATAAAATCTACCCACAGTACCCCTCTTCCCTTAAAGGAAAACTATACCCCCCAAACAACGTAGGTCTCTATTAAAAGATACTGAGTAAAACAGCTCATGTGTAAAACCCTGCTTGATGTAAATGAACCATTATCATAATAATATACTTTTTTAGTATTATGTGCCATTGGGTAATCATAAATAGAAAATTGCCATTTTAAAAAATAAGGGCCGCCCCCTGAGATCGTACGATTCACTGTGCACACATACAAACCACATGTAAGGTCACATGAGCCAATTAACAGACAGAGTTCTGCCTTTTGCTTCCTCACTTCTTCCTGTTACAGTTAGTGTTGTAGTATTTCTGGTCAGGTGATCTCTGAGGCAGCACAGATAGAGTCACGAAATGGTGGTTCAAGGCAAGAGATGTAAAAGGGCAATATTTATGTAAATATATATTCCAGTTTGGTAAGATTCTTTAATATGTCATTCAATTTGATATAAACTATCTGTTGCTTAAGTATTAATTTTGGGGGTATAGTTTTCCTTTAATGGGGGGAAGTGTCTTGGGAACTGTCTCACAATCAGGGTTGCCAGGTCTTATTTTCAAAACCAGCCAAAGTCAGCTACAAAACCAGTCCAAAACTAGCCAAAGAGGCACTTCAAAAGTAGCCCAAAAATAGTACAATGCGTACAGTGAAAAAAGTAAAAAAAATGTAATGAATATATGTGAAAAATTACCTTTTCAAATTTTCACTTTTGAAAATTTTTTCATGAAGCAGAGTCCGGACAGGAAGTGGGCGGGTGGAGGTGCTTTGTTGACGAGGCAGAGGCAGGACAGGAAGTGGGTGGGTGGAGGTGGTTTGTTGACGAGGCAGTACAGGAAGTGGGCGGGTGGAGGTGGGTTTTTGTCGAGGCAGGACAGGAAGTGGAGGATGGGGATTCGGAGTGTGCCAGGCCCCCCTGAAGATTTTTTTGCAGGGGGGCCTGGCTCACGCTAGTTACGCCACTGTATACATTCATTAAAAAAAATATTCAGTGGTCAAAGTTTTATGTCAGTGTGATTGCAGTGAAAAGCAGTAATTGTTTATCTCTTTTCTGTTCTCTGGCTTTGCTACATTGTTTGAGTAGGCAGAACCAGAAGTGCAGAAAATATAAACACACAGACACGGCGTTCAATAGAAATCACATTTATAAATAATGTTAAAACAACCGAAAATGCGCTATGAATGCAGAAGGGAAAGTTCTTTGGAATTCCATTTTCCTTTATTCTACAAAAAACTGTTTTTGCCCTTTTAAAGCAGAAACTATTTTTTTTTACTAGTAAATCTGGCCATAGACGCAAAGATCCGATCGTACGAATCAACGTACGATCGGACTTTCCCATCTCCCGACCCTCCACTAACCATTCAGATCAAAGTCTTTACCATTCCGATCAAATAAGAACAGATCACCCAATGTTCTGCCCCTGACAGCAATCGTACGTTACTTATGTCTGACAACACTAGTGACAGTCTCCCTCTGAAAATCGTACGATCGGCAATACATGCAGAGATATTATCGGCAGCCGACAGAAATTTTCTAACCTGTCCGATCGACCAAACGACCGATCTCCGACGGACGAAAAATGTCGGGACTCTCCACACATGGTCCGAAAATCGTACGAATCCACGATTCGTACGATCGGATCTTTGCGTCTATGGCCATCTTAACAGTAGAAATCTACTATTGTCCTCCTATTATAAAGCTGTAGTAAAAACAGAATAGGCGATTGTCAAGGATGACTAAACAGACACTATTTAAGCCAGACTACATTTGCATTAAAGTCTGCATTAGGCCATGAGTAATCAGTGATCATATGTACTGTCTGACTTTCATTTACCATTTGGATGTGTTCTTAGGAGATAAAGCCCATGATTGTCTATTGAATTGTGTGATACCAGGCAGGGTGGAAATCCTGTGCCACAATCTTAGGCAGGGCTCTTTTTAGTTGTGGTGGGCCTTTGTTGTGCCCCATTATTTGCATAAAATAGTATTATCATATCTATAGCCCTTTGGTTGGTATTGCACTGAAACCATCAGCAGTTACCATTATGGTTTAAATAATAGCACAATTGAATTAGCATTTGCTCAGCACTACAGAATTTACTGACACTAAATAATTATGAATAAAAAAGCTGGGAATTCTGGGAGATGGGGTTCGGCAGCACTTAGAGTGCCTTGTGTTAAACCAACACAACTGACTTGTAAGTTTATATAGGTGACGCAAGGAACACAGATGTGATCTCCTGATTTTGTCACGTCCTGCCCTGCACAGACTCACAGACTCAATCTGACAGGATCCTGAGTACAGTGAGGTGCATGAGTCACATCCCATTCTGCATTATTGCTGAATATGGGAAAGGGACAGTGGCAGGGCCACCATCAGAATTTGCGTGGCCTCGTACAACATAATTTTTTGGACCCTCCTACAAGTAAAAAAAAACATTGTTGGCGTGCCCCCCTACCCTGCTGTGTGTGTTTGTCTGCATTACAGGGTTGTATTACTAACAGCCTTCCAGCTGTTTTAAAACTGCAATTCCCTGTAACTAGAGTTTCCACCTTACTAGCCTTCCTATATTCTTGCCGTTTTTCAAGCATTACTTTTACCTGCCAGGTGGCAGCCCTAGATGTAACCCATAACCGAAAACTGCCAGCTAGGGGACACTGGGATATGTATTTAGGTGCTGCCCTAGCCATTGGATCTCAGCCCTCCCTTCCTTCTCCAGTGATTGGTGCATGCTAGGATGACCTGTCTTGTGCCCCCATCTCTGCCGACAGATTTAGCAGCAAGTGTCCGGGGGTGGACAGGGGTAATACATAGGCCACTTCCCTAGAGATGTCGTTGGACCCATAGGTGACTATATGGTAAATACACCCTGCTGGCACTCATTCATTTGGCTGGCACAGCAAGGGCTTCATAGTGAGCAACTAACTTCATCTTAGGCAGGATTTTCAGGCATTTTGAGGCATTTTCAGATGCCCTCTGCATCAAGTTGTGACTGCACGCAAGCGGAACTTATTCATATCAACGGAGATAGGACATGGAGCAGATCCTATTCTCTCAGTATGAAAAAATATGGAGGCTGAGAGTTGGGGAACCAATCCTCTATCTGCCCTTGGCCTTAAACCTGTAATGTGAAAGGCATACATCCAATGGTGCCAATTTAGGTGAAATAACCCCAAAAATGGTTGGGGAGTAGAAAGTAAGTAGAGTTTGGCTATATAGCAGGGTGTAGTGAGGGTAGATCAGGCCGGTGTAAAGCTTCCACTTGTAATATTCATGTTACTGGAATGGAGCAGGCCTACTCACAATCCCACACTCAGGCCCAGATTTGTGGAAAGGCCACCAAGGCCCGGGCCTTGGGCAGCAGGATTTTAGGGGGTGGCATGCTGCCCAAACACACCCACATTGGTTCAGAAACACTGGGGATGAGCAGGAGATAATGGTAGTTTTTTTAAATCTCCAGTGTGCCAATCCCCATTGCTCTGGTCCTGATGATGAAAATTTGAGCTAATAAAAGGAAGGGGATGGGGGCTGTGAACGACAGCAGACCTAGGGGTGCCCGCTGTGTAAATCCGGCCCTGCCCACACTCCAGATATTGTAGGGTATAGCTGAATAGAGGGGGGCTTAGAAAAGATAAACTAGCCGTCACTGGGGCATAGGCATTTGGGGGTAGGCCCAATGTGTATCTATATAGGACATTTTTGCCCTCAAAGAGTAGTGTAAGAGATGGTGATCCTAACATATCTTGGAGCCCCCACATATCTTGTAGCCCCCACCCTTCTCAGCTTCTCAGTCAGGTGATCCCACTGGTGCTAAGAAAAGGGCAACGAAGTTTGGGAGTTTTACTTTGAAAGCAGAAAGTTAGTTGCAGATAAAACTTAGTCCCAGTGTAAAATGTATAATGAAGCAATAGAATTCTTAATGGATCAGAGGAAAATTGAGCATAGGACTGGCCAGATATGGGATGACTTTGACGTAGTTGACCAGCTTAAATATATTGCAATATATGGACAAACAATCCCTGTTTTGTTTAAAGGGTAAGGCATTTTTAGTAGCTGTATGCACAAAATGTCTCAATGTCTTAAATGTATTGATAATGGGTTGAGTGCAGAGGATCTCTTGTCTTTGTCAATATCCTAGAAATGCCCAATTGTCCAATGTAATGTAAAGTAGGGCATCTCTTGCACCGATTACAGTTCCCAAAAGCTGATGTGACTCCCAGATAATGTTCATTGTATTTATGACTTCACAGGCTGAACCTAAATGACGGCTCGCTACTTGTTCTGCTCGGAATAACCTTCTCTTCCTCCACTTCCTACCTCATTTAGACTTTGAATGAGAAGTGTGGGAATGTTTCCAGTCATCTCACTAAAATAACAATGATTTATGTGTTTTTAAAATACAGGAAGAGGAAGAATCAGCATGCATACTTTTCAAGAGCTTGCCTTAGCTTGCACATTCTAATCTAAGTGATGCCAGTGGGGATCTGAATAAATACTAGACCTTGAACTGAGTCAGAAAACGTTTGATATAGAGGCACAAAAGCCCATACAGGTGTTGGGCTGCATTGGTCATGATTTCAATGTGAAGCCAATAACTCTGCATGGACCATCCATGTGATCCAGTCATTGGCCCAAGGCCAAATATTTGGGTAAAGCTCATTAGGCACCCCAGATGGGTGGATACCCTGCCTGATTTCTGGATGAGCTCTATTAAAATAAGCAATCAGGGAAGGTATAATTTTTGGTCCCGCACAGGCCAATAGGCAGCTGACTCAAGAGTAAAGCTGGCCATAGACGCGAAGATCTCATCGTGCGAATCGAGGATTCGTACGAATTTTCGGAGTGTGTGTGGAGAGTCCCGACATTTTTCGTCCGGCGGAGATCGGTCGTTTGGTCGATGGGACAGGTTAGAAAATTTCTGTTGGCTGCGGGTAATATCTCTGCGTGTATTGCCGATCGTACGATTTTCAGTGGGTCACTAGCTTTGTCTATCGTACGATTGCTGTCAGGGGCAGAACATCAACTGATCTGTTCTTTAACTACTTTATTTGATCTGAATGGTAAGACTTTGATCTGAATGGTTAATGGCAGGTCAGGAGATGGGAAAGTCCGATCATACATTGATTCGTACGATCATCTGTGGCCAGCTTAATGCCAATGTCTGCTCAACTTCTTATAAACCTAAGTATAATTAAGGGAGCAACACATACAGATAAGATTGCTAGAATTTATTGCTTACACTATAACTTCCCCACTTCCTCAAATGGATGAAAAGTAGCTGATCCTGCTGGATCAGATTAGGTCCTGAGGCTTCTCTTGGAAACAACACAAGTAGCTGAATCAGTGGACTGTTCTCTTTTGCCCCTTGGATCACTCCTTGTCCAATGAGAGCACCAACCACAGACATAGGCTGATCCATGAGGTGCCACTAAGCTGTTGCAGATATAGTGACAAATAGCATTTCATATGATTATAAACCTCACGAAGTCAAAATTTGATTCAGTGATTGTTTTGCCGTTTACACTTTGAGAGGCCACTTTTCTCTGGTTTTTATGGGTTGTCTTGGTTTTCATGTTCATAAGATGTATAGATAATTAATATCAAGCTCCACTGAGAACCGAGCAGACATGAGATGTCAATGGCTCAGTCTTTGGGTGTGGTTAGTCCTCGGGGAACAAAGGGCACATGAGTGGTTAATGACAGCGCCTCATTAGCTAGTTGCTAGTCGATATGTTTCATTTCCTTAACACAGAGTACAGGTATCTGTATTCTTTTTCTTGTGATCTGTAAGCAGCACGTTCATGAAAAATGTATGCATGCCCCCATCTATTTTCCCAAATAACCACCCCTCTCTCTCTTCAGTGGTTGTGCTGATTGAGTCACATAGGCTCCATGACAGTATGGAATTCATTCCTGCCTTAAAATGAGAAGTAACCATCTTTGATCTTGTTTGCAAGCCACTGGATCAGCACAAGCTCATAGTTCTCTGGGCTGCTCCTGGGAAGCTAGGGGGCCGTTCACCTTTAAATTTTATTAAATAGACATTGATCTTCTGAAACAATTTGCAATTGGGCTTCATTTTTTATTTTTTATGTTTTTTTATTTATTTAGCTTTATGCTCAGCAGCTATCCTTTTTTTTTGGAACTTCAGTGGCTATCTGGTTGCTAGTGTCTTGTTACTTTAGCCACCAGGCAGTGATTTGACTGAAAGACTGGAATATGAATACGAGAGGGCCTGAACAGAAAGAAAAAGAACAAAAAGTAACAATAACACTTTAGCTCACAGCGTAGTAGTTACTTGGCTTCCAGGGTCAGTGACCCCCCCCCCCATTTGAAAGCTGGAACAGTATAGAGGATTCAAAAACTATAAAAAAATATAATGAAGACTAAAGTTACTAAATTTGAAAAAAACGTTGTAATTCGAATATCAAAATTTATCATCTTTAAAACTTCGACCATTCGCCATCTAAAACCTGCCGAAGTGCTGTTTTAGCCTATGGGGGACCTCCTAGTACCTATTTGGAGTCAATTGGTGGACGTTGGGGAAAAACTTCTAATAGAATTCGATCGATTGCGGTATTCCTTCGATCGTACAATAAGAATTGGGCCGAATACGGACCTCTTCGACCCAAAAAAAACTTTTACTTCACTTCGGTTGGTCTTTTTGAAATCGAATTTCAAAGTTTTTTCAATTGACCCTTGATAAATATGCCCCTTAGTGTGCACTTGAACGTTTTGGGTCAAGATCTGACTTAAACAGATCCACTTGCAACAAGGACCAGGAAGATCCCTGAAATACTTCTGTGTAGTTATCATTTTTAATATTCAAGGGCATTTCCAGGGACCACAAATTCTATGGGCAGAGGGCTAATACTAATCACTTCCAATATTGTCCAACTGCAGAGGAACTGTAACATTCTGCTGGAACTGGAGGAACTCCAAGGATGTTCAGCTTCCCTTTAGATGTTGTTGAACTGAAATTCCCACTGACACTAGAACTCTTGCCCAACCCTACTGTATGAAATTTACTACTAGTAAACCATATCCAGAACACGCGCCTGCTTTTATTCAGCCTGAACATCAGCTCCACCTGGTGGTAAATCAGTAACTTCCCAATAACATCCAAAACCATTATATAAACTGTACTCTCATTTTCTGGACTGGGCTTTTATCAAGCATAAAACAACCCTGATCCTTAACTGATAAAGGTAGTAAATGCTCAGCCTTGTCAGAGTTGACTGTCACGTAGCTTATAATGGCGAGACATGCAATTCACAGTTGCAAGGCCACAGGTTAGGTAAGCTGAAAAACCATATATATATATTTATATCTGCTGGGCTGCTGGGTTTGCTTTGCCAAGTCAGATACAGATGTGCCCCTCCTGCCAGCTGTACGATCACATGTTCCCTTCATTGCATGCATGTTATCTGCAAGCCTTGGCTACACTAAATTGTAATGTATTGCAGCTCACATAGAGAAGAGTGAAAGCTATGCAAAGAACACTACAGCACTCTGTCCTCCTGATCCCTAACTCATGATGCACAACCTGCACTGTCCCTGAGTCACTCTGACTTTGAAAGAGAGCAGCTGAAACGAAAGCCCTGTAGTAGCAGTCTAAAACCGCTCACATTTCATTTTTCTTGGAATATGCAGGAAAGATATAACCTGAGTCCTCTATTGTAGCTGATGACTTAAAAATTGCCCTTTAGTCCGTACCCCCTAGTAGTCTCAGGGTATGCTTCTCTAATTGTGACAACTCTGCAGGGAGAGAGAGGAAATTTCTAGACGCTATTATTTCTTTGCTACATGCTTGTGGTCCTGATGGGGTAACCATGGTGATCTGCGGGGGAACATTTCCAACTGTTTATCCAGCAGAGGGTACACAAGTGTTTTTCCTGTTGAATTCATTCCCACTCAGAGTCTCAATGGAAAGCTCATTCTGTCAGCATAAACCTGACTACGATCATAATCACAGGATGCTTATTAATCCTTTTAAATTATACCATGGAATACACTACTTAATTAACCCATTTAACAGTGATATATATACAGATGAAGCCACTTGGATTTGTGAGTTAAATGCGTCATGACTCAGGGGTAATTGAAGAAACTGTGTTATCTTAAGTCATCTTAACTCATTTAATGCATTTAACCTTTTCATTAGCATACCAAAGCTCCATTGTTCACAATGGTGAATGCTTTAATTAGATGGGTTGTTGTGACACAGTTTTCTGTGTTAAATGAGATAAATGGGATATCTGTGTTTAGTTATTCTGTGTCAAACAGACAAACCAAAGTGGCTGCATCTGTATAGTGAATAAAGTACCTCCTCTTGTAAATTATAAGGATATTATAAGTTACCGAGGAGTTTCATGATCATATAAAAACACGAGGCCGAAGGCCGTGTGTTTTTATACAGGTCATGGAACTCCGAGGTAACTTCTAATATCCTCATATTTTGCAAATGGGGGTACTTTATTTATTATAATACACAAATTTCAGAGTCATGTGACAGAAATGACATCAGAACTCACCGTTTATAAGGATATAATTTACAAGATATTCATGGCTTTTGTGTATTATATATATATATATATATCCAGCCACAATGAAGGGTCATATTAAATTATTGGGGTCAGAGTGTCAAGTTTTGACCCCAGCACCTCTACTAAAGGAGTGGATTGTGCCAAGTAAAGGGATGGCAGCTATACAATGTTATAACTGAGGACTTATGACATCACCGCTAGTCAAATATGTCATTCTGGCAGCTATACATAGGGGCAGATTTATCAAGGGTTTAATTTCGAATGTGAAAAACTTCGAAATTCAAAAAGACCAACCGAAATGAAATCAAAGTTGTTTTTTTGGGTCCTTTTTCGATCTAATTTGAATCGTTCAAATCGAAGTAATAGTGCATATGATTCAACGTTTTTGTACACCAATTGACTCCAAGTAGGTTCTAGGAGGTCCCCCATAGGCTAAAACAGCAATTCGGCAGGTTTTAGATGGCGAATGGTCGAAGTCAAATTTTTAAAGAGACAGTACATGAATTTCGAAATTACATTTTGTTTTCAAATTCAAATCGAATTTGGACTATTCCCTAGTCGAAGTACACAAAAGTTAGCTCAAAATTCAAATGTTTTTAATTCGAATTTTCACTTGGTAAATGTGGTGGACTGGTCAGTTTATTCTGTGTGCTCTCATTTAAAAAGTCTATTTTACTGCCATACTGCGTGTGTTTTCTATATTTCCTTGCTCAGCTATTTGCAAAACCATATATCGATGCAAGCTAGGAGGAAACTCTTCACAGAAACAGACTCGTGCTAAGAAGGTCACAACGGTTGTGGTTATGCCCCTCTGCACCTGTTTCCTGAAGACGACTGCTAAATTAAAACCGCATAAGGACTTTGTACTTTGTATTTTTTTCCATTTCAAGCTATATAGCTATGAAGTTTGTACTTTTCCTTTGAAGTCATATAGCTAAACCACAAGCTTAGGGGGGTGTCATAACCCCCCCACCTAGCCTATATAACCTTTTCTGTGCCTTAGAATAAACGTGAAGAAGCATTTTGTATACTGAACAGCTGTGTCAGTGTCATTTCCTTCTTATCAGCTAGCTGAACTTATTCACCACAATTTGGAAGGGACAGATACTCTCAGGACATACTTCTGTCCATAACAATTGGCGCCCAACGTGGGGCACCAGGTTCTGGCTGACCACTAGCCGATGCCAAGGACAACAGTCGCCCAGTAGAGGAAAAGGACGGAGACTGATCACCTCCGGAGTTTCTTCTCACGCACAACTTTTTTCTTTTCGATGGGGATTTCTACCTCCAGAGACGGGGACCGCAATGGGGGCCTCCTTTGCCCCCACCTATGCCAACCTATACATGGGTTGGTGGGAGCGGTCCAACGTCTATGGATGTGAAAATCCCTATCGTGAGCACATAATTTGGTATGGTCGCTACATTGACGACCTCCTGTTCATCTGGAATGGACCGGAGGAGTTGATCAATGACTTTCACGTTCACTTGAACACTAATTCACATAATCTCCAATTTTCACTTGATCACAACAAATCAGAGATCCATTTTTTGGACCTCACACTGGAAGGTGATGCTTCCACAGGTAAAATTGAATAAAATATTTTTAGGAAACCCACAGCGGGGAACACGATTTTAAGGGCTAATAGCTGTCACCCGAAACACACTATACGGGGTATACCTTATAGTCAGTTTGTTAGATATAGGAGGAATTGCAGTAGGGATACCACCTTTAATGAACAGTCGAAGCTTTTGGGACATAGATTACTGAGGCGCGGATATACCAAGGAGATGATAAAAACATCATGTGACAAAGCGAGCAAAATTGGCATGAATGAAGGCTCACATACCTTGGCTAGTTCAAATCGGGCACTGAATGTTAAAGGGAATGATAATGATATATTCTTTATTACAGAATACAGTGAGGAGTTTGGGAAAATCTGTAATGTTGTTAGAAGATATCTTCCAGTACTGCTTAATGATGAAAAATTGTCAGGCGTCCTATCTGCCACCAATGTCAAATGCGTTTCAAGGAAAGCACCCACTCTAGGGAGAATGCTGGCGCCGAGTCTAGTGGCCACAGGTCGCAAAAGCCACAGAGGCAATTGGCTGTCTACTAAGGGCAGCTATAGATGCGGGGCCAACATCTGTAAAACCTGTAAAGTTATCTCCACGGGGACAACTTTCAGATCTAGTGCAACGGCTTTTTTAATTGCAACACCAAGAACGTAGTTTATCTATTGGAATGTTTGAGTTGCAATAAGCAATATGTGGGCCGCACTACCCGTTGTTTAAAAGAAAGGATACGTGAACACATTAGATCGATTGAGAATAAGGACGAAGGGACCCCCGTGGGGAAACACTTTGCCATATGCTCGAAAAAAGGAATCCGTGACCTGTCAGTGAAAGTCATTGAGCAGGTGAAACTACCACTTAGGGGTGGAGATGCTGAGCATCTATTAAATTTGAGAGAGGCATTTTGGATCCTAAAAATGGAGACTAGGTTACCGAATGGTCTGAATACCAGACATAATTTATTATATTTATATTAGGGTGCTGGGGCCATTAATTGGACTCGGTTCTAGCTTTAAAAATAAAAATAAAAATATATATCCCTCTCCACCCCTTCTACCTTTAACTCATGTCCTATTTCTTTATACTTTCCTCATTCACCACTTGTTTATTACTTCTTGATTATAATGTTTCTCTATACCCATATGTATTATGTTACAGATATATATCCTGAAACCCACTTTTTCCGAAAAGGTTTACCTTTGCCTTGCGGACGATAAGTCATCAAGTATTTATTTCCAGTTACCCATTCTCCAGAGCAGAAAATTAACTTTATATATTTTCACACATTCGTAGAAGGATTGTCAGTTTTTTTAATATGGAAAACGAGGTTTTGACCTTCAGCAGACTGGTTTTAACGATTAATAAAGCACATATGTTTTTAACTTGTATTATTACATTGGGCCCAGTAGGGGTCACTATTGACGTTGTGTATATAATCTGTCTGTTTGGTCCAAAATGCATGCCTATGATTAAGGGAGTGATTCCCGAAACGCGTAGGGCGTTGGATCCTTGTATGTGTTTGGAATAAATTTTTATTCCTAGTATTGGAGTGCCGTCCTTTTCTTTGGATGTCTATGTAAGACCTATGTTATTAGTTTCTTGCCTGTGTCATACCTATACCTACTGCTGATGGTGCTTGTTGTCAATATCGACTTTTAGTAGCCAACAAAGACAGGTAACATCTTGCCTGGTGCCATTTACCTGACCTGTATTAGAGTATCTGTCGCCTGTTAATATATGGTTTGCGTTTATTGTCTGTTGACTCTTTACTGGTGGAGGGGGTTATAGAAAGAAGGGATAGATTAATAATTTGGGCGACAGGCGACAATTGGATATACCTAGATTCTGACATTTAGTGGGGGGAGGGACAGACGTGTCCCGAACAAACGTGTCGATCCCACTGGATATACACAGGTTTAACATTCCGTGGGGGGGAGGGACAGAGGTATCCCGGACAAACGTGTCAACCCAACGACCCAAACGTGGGACACCACGGAGTGTTGAGTAAATACTGGTCAAGGAGTTTAGTAGTGTTTAGCATTTCGTGGGGGTGGGACAGAGGTATCCCGGACAAACGTGTCAACCCAACGACCCAAACGTGGGACACCACGAAGTGTTGAAAGGAGTTTAGTAGTGTTTACTCCGGGGGGAGGGACAAAGGTATCCCGTACAAACGTGTCGATCCCGGGGCCTGTGTAATATGATCTACCAAACGTGGGAGGGTGTCAGTATTGGGGTCCATGAAGGCTCGTCCCTGTCGTCCTTTTAGTTGAGCTGGTCTAAAGACCCACCAGTAAAGAGGTTGTTTGTTTCCCATTGTGGTAGTCATTGTGTGTTATTTGTTTCTAATGTCATGCCCTAATTGTGTGTGTGGGTTGTCGTTCGGAATCACTCCTTTGGGGTGGAGATTAGCAAAAATCACACCAGGGGGTTATCCTGCTAGTTGCCTAGGATTAGGACCTTTAGGACCGGTCCTCCCCGGGTTCACAGACTTTTTGGTGTATCGCCTCAACGTCCATTTTTCTGCAAACCCCACTGACCTGGGTGATAGTTTGTTTGATATAAGAGCGAGAGTGGTCTCCACCGGTCAATACCCAGAGGTGTGTGACATTCATCCAGCAACTGGATTAGACGAGTGCGAAGCTGAGGAGATAGCCAGAGTATGAGAACTAAAACGTCATTGAGTTTCCCTGGTGGCCATCTTCCCCTTGGTCACTGCCCCAGTCTAGATCTGAAGAGTAATAATGGGACAAAAACATCAGTACAATGAGTGAGGGGGTCCCGGCATGTGAGTTAGTGGCAGGCCGGGTGGGTAAAAGGTACGTAAGAAAATAAGATAGATTGCCGAAAGAATGCAATTTGACCAAGAATGGCCCCCGGCTACAGTCGGAAGAATGGCGTCTTCTCTTAACCGAGAAGAGAGGGTTGCTACATGATAAGGGTCTTGTAGAGACCGCTGAAGTTTAAAGTTGTTAAATGCTTATATAAAGAATAATCGAATCAAATAGTAAAGTTAAAGTGATGTATTAGAAGCTCTAGTCCTACAAGAGTTGAGTGGTTGTTACTCATATGGCATACATAGAGCCGTCAGCCCCCTTTGCTGGGAATGCTTCCCAAAATAGAAATCAAAGAGAAGAACAAGAAAAGCTGCTAGCAGAAGGGTTAAGTTAGAAAAATAGAGAATAGTACGAAGAGACAATTCATCTTTCAGTGCTGAAAACAGCAGCGCTGATACAGGCAGTTCTCAGCCCCACAGCCTAGCTCTACCCCGCCCATACAGTACAAACTAGAGAAGAGGGGGGGAGAGGCGGGGGCACACACACACACAGCACCAAATCTTAGAAGGATTTTTCAAGACGTTTCACAACCCCGTACTAATCCACTCAAATTTGGACATGAACTCTTGTTTATCCATAGTGCCCATAAACCTAATTGGACTGATATGTTAGTTGTAATCAAACATGTGTGTGGTCCAGCGGATTACCAACATCTGCTAGCTAAAATGAATTGGGACATTAACCCTGCTGACCCAGCCCAAGTAGGGGTCCCGTATTTACACAAGCTGCCTTTCTTATCATTGCCCCCATCCCTGACAGTTGCATAGGTAGAGAGATCCTTTGTAAACTAGGGCGCACCATATACTGTAATCGGGATGCAGTATTTGTGTCTGTCCCACTTCAGTAAGTGTCTGAGATGACTAATGCCCCAGATACAGCAAATCTTCTGTCACTAAAAGAAATGTCTAAGGAGGAACCTACCTCCTGAATTACAATGTGTTCTAGGTGATGTATGGGCTTTATCACCGACGAAATTTTAGTTGATGTCATCCATCCCACCTGTGTCCAAACAAGTTATGTTATTGCATCCCATCCGGAAAGAGCATCCCAGTGCCTAATCCGACTACCAAAACAGGTTGCAGTCATTATGTACCAAGCCCATATCGGGTTCTTTGACCCTGTAGCACAAGGTAATGCCCATGTTGATGTAGCTGCGAAGCAGGCAGCATTGTATAATAAAATGTTTAAAGCATGTGTTGTAAAAGAACCAACTCTGTTGTTTTATCAGCCCTTCAGGACCAAGTGGAGCCTGAAGAGAAGGAACATTGACTTAAAGACGGGTGCACACAAACTCCCAGTGGTGATGTTTCTGTTTGCCGTTTAGGCGATTGCCCTGTTGCACCCCCTGCTCTGTTACCATATTTGGTTGCTGCCTCACATGGTCTCACCCACATTTCAAAAGGGGGGAGGTGTGATGCAGTATCAAGAGTGTGGTTTGCCCTGGGTTCTCATCTATCGCAGCCAAATATGTACACTCAATGTACCCATTTCAGATATTGCAGATAGATTACATATTCTCTTGACAACACTAAAGTTGTAAATGACACAACCTATGAATCCGGTGTGGAATTCTGTGAGCAAATTAAACCTGGGCACAGAATAGGTTGGCTGATCAGGCTATAAGCATTCAGGACATCAACCAAGATTAGGCGGAATCCGTGGAGAAATACAAGGTCCGCATGATGCAGATGTTCTATGTGATGAACAACCTCATATCAAGGACATACCTTGCTCCCAGGATAACCACTATTACCAGGAACTATAGCGCATCCTTTGCGATATGTGCTAAATGTAACCCAGGACGGTTGGAGAAAACCTCCATCAAAACATTTAGCTAAGCCTTTATATCCCTTCCAGAGGATCCAGATCGACCACATCCAAATGTCAAAGAGTGGAAAATTCGAATATGCTCTGGTGATCATTGAGATGTTTTCCGGCCAGAAGCGTACACAGTGACTAATATGACCACCAAGACTACCGCAAAGAAATTACACTCAGAAGTAGTATGTCACTATGGAATACCGGAAGTGATAGAGAGTGAACAACGCCGATGTTACCAAACAAATTTGGACAGCCTTGGGAGTGACTCTTCACTACCACACGCCTTATCATCCTCAGAATAGTGGAAAGGTGAAAAGGATGAATATACTGTAAAGAAAAGAAAAAAAAATGGCGCAAGACTCCGGAATGCAGTGGCCAGACAGCCTGCCTATTGCTCTGTTCAGTGTCAGATACACACCAAGGGGGGACCATAAATTGTCCCCCTTTTGAAATTCTGTTTGTGTCAGCCCCCAGGTTAGGGTGTTATTTTCCCCAACAATTACATTTACAATCAAATGTATTGACTGACTTTGTATCTCAATTAACCAGTGAACTAACAAGAGTGCATGCTCAGGTTTCCTTCTATTCCAGATCCCTCTCTTGCCACAGGTACTCACAGCCTCAAGCTACGAGATTGGGTCCTAGTCAAGAAGTTTCTGAGAAAGCACTGTTTGGAGCCCAGATTTGATGGCCCCTTCCAAGTTCTCCTTACCACAGCTACTTCAGTGAAGCTAGAAGGAAAACCCACCTGGATCCATGCCTCACACTGCAAGAAAGCAGATGCACCTAAGGAACCAGATATTGCTCTATATCCTTTACCTACTGCCCTGGGACTAGCCCAGGAGGTGGCAATACGCAAGACAAGTGCAGGACTCACACAATTCTGGTATAACTCCTCTAACACCCATGTAGCAACTTACACCCTTAGTGTTTGTGACATATCAAAGTCATGGCACTTATCTCAGACTCCTCACCTGGATGACTGGTTGGAAGAAAGTGCTTGTTGAAATAGGTGTAGTTCTGCTAATAGTTATTACTCTCTGTGCTCTAATATTTTGCTGTTTCACTCCCTGTATTCGCGAACTTTGTCTTGCCTCTAACTCTACTCCTACCTTTGTCCTATCCACACCTACTTTCTACGTAGGCTCTGATATCCATGCCGATGCCCATGATATACACGAGGATAGCGATAATGAATCTGATCCTGCCCTCATTGATGCCCTTCAGTCACTCCCTTACATTCCGACAATTGTACTTTCCCAATACATTCCCATGACCCCACCCACTCCCACCCCCTCCCTCGCTTAGTCTAAGGACAGTGCTGTTAGCTAAGCTGGAAGGGTTAGTCACTGATTTTGTGCCGGTCTCTCCAGACCACGCTGAAGCATCATACCCACCACTAGTGTGTACTCCCTCTGGAGCAACTTACTAACTTCTATCTAGGTAGGGACAGCAAAATAGACGTTTTTAGGGGGGATTGTGGTGGACTGGTCAGTTTATTCTGTGTGCTCTCATTTAAAAAGTCTATTTTACTGCCATACTGCGTGTGTTTTCTATATTTCCTTGCTCAGCTATTTGCAAAACCATATATCGATGCAAGCTAGGAGGAAACTCTTCACAGAAACAGACTCGTGCTAAGAAGGTCACAACGGTTGTGGTTATGCCCCTCTGCACCTGTTTCCTGAAGACGACTGCTAAATTAAAACCGCATAAGGACTTTGTACTTTGTATTTTTTTCCATTTCAAGCTATATAGCTATGAAGTTTGTACTTTTCCTTTGAAGTCATATAGCTAAACCACAAGCTTAGGGGGGTGTCATAACCCCCCCCCCCACCTAGCCTATATAACCTTTTCTGTGCCTTAGAATAAACGTGAAGAAGCATTTTGTATACTGAACAGCTGTGTCAGTGTCATTTCCTTCTTATCAGCTAGCTGAACTTATTCACCACAATTTGGAAGGGACAGATACTCTCAGGACATACTTCTGTCCATAACAATAGTTTGGCATTTTTACATTTCCGCTCAGATGTTCCACAATAGTCACTGGCATTGTTCATTACTTTGCTGTTTAATTGAAAGGATGGAGAATGCATTATTCCCTATATGCACAGCTATTTCAGGAGTAGTAATTGGAGTAACAATAGTTATTTCTATTTTGTACAGTTATGGAATTTCTTATCCAGAAAGCCTTAAATGACTAAAAGACCATCTCCCATCATCCAATTTAGGCAAATAATTATATTATTCTTTTACATATATATATTTTTTTCTTAGAAGCAGAAATCCATGGTTTAATGCCATATGTTGGCTGTCAGCTCTTGTCATCTAATCAAAGTAGCGGGTGCCCATAATATTTCGAGACTATAGGACCATGCTAAAGCACTGGAAATGATGGACATCTAGGATAATTGTCTCAAAGTACCATTTCAATATGTCTGGAAATGACAGCAGCTTGCATACATGTGACAAGTGCATGCACTAGGCGGGGTAATTGCCATAACAGAGGGTAAACGGATACTTCTCACTGATCTACTAAATACTCAGGACCCAGAGCACCCAAACCAGCCTGTGTGCCAGTTTCACTTAGATAATGCACATCTATCCCCTCGGACTACTGAAGGCCCATCACATAAACCTACTTACTGTCCCTTTAAAACATCTCTTCCGGCTCCTGTGTTATTGTTTAAGAGACAGAGCAACCACACTCCCTATTGGGAAGCAAGCAGTAAGCCTGTTATTAAAGGAGCAGTAACATCAAAAAAATGTATTTGTTTTAAAGTAGTCCAAATATAATGCAGTGTCGCCCTGCACTGGTAAAACTGGTGTGTTTGATTCAGAAACACTACATTGTTTATATAATTAAGCTGCTGTGTAGCAATGGGGGCAGCCATTCAAAGGAGAAAAGTCTCAGGTTACAGATAAGCTCTGTAGAATATAATGGTGTTATCTGTTATCCACTATTTAACCTGTGCCATATAGACTTTTTTCAATTTCCCCCATTGCTACACAGCAGCTTGTTTATATGAACTATAGTAGTGTTTCTGAAGCAAACACATCCGTTTTACCAGTGCAGGGCAACAGTGCATTACACTTTAATGTTTTGGTGTTACTGTTCCTTTAGGGTCAGGGCACACAGGCAGATTCAGGGAGATTAGTCGCCCAGCGACAAATCTCCTCTTCTTCGGGGCGACTAATCTCCCAGAACTGCCTCCCCGCCGGCTAAAATGTGTGCCCTGACCCTTAAGAGGTTTAGTAGGTTCAGTGAGATAAGTAACACTGATTATTCTTATGTAAGTCCACACACGCAAATGTTTCATACAGAAATGTCCAGCCAATCTTTATTAAAATACAGTTTTGAATTAAGAGGGTCATGAAAACCATCATATTGGGTGGGAAGAAATCAGTAAAACAACAGAACACTGACTTACAATAATAACTTATCTATACATTTTGAATGCCGCCCCCTCCCAAGTGGGCATTAAATATTTGGTCTTCCGGAGTGGCCTGAAATGAATTGGCTGCAGCATGGTCAACCATTCAGGAACTGGAGTATAAAAGGGTTAAAGCACGTCCCAGGGAGACTGAGGTTTGTTATAGTCATGGCACTTCCAATTTGTCGTTTCATTGCTTCAGCCGAGCAGTCCCAATTAAAAAACAAAAAAAGCAGCAAACCCTGTCTTTAGTGGTGAATGGGTAATGCGCTCAATATAATACGGAGATTTCTCTGGTTAACAAGTGGTTAAAGCAAACAACAAGAAAATTGTATTTCCCATAGGTAGGAAGGTGTTAAAGACAAGAAAGCAGGGTTAAACGGTCACCACATCTCCAGCAGGGAGGCAACTTTGGGATTGAAATATTTTCTGGAACCCCCCTCCCATTATAATGTTCCCACCTCCATGTTTATGGGTTTAAAGCAAAGGGATTTGCATACTGTGGGGGAGTAAACAATGAACAAGGACATCTCCCAGAGCACAGAATTACGCAGCATAATTACACACCGTACGAGGATTATAACGTAAGACTTGTTTGTAGCTGCATCAGATCCAGAGCCTGGGGGAAGGCTGGCTATATATGGGATACTCAGTATTAACATTCATGTCACATGTTTACTCTGCATAGAGAAAGCCAGTTTTATCAGAGATCACCGGTCAGATCATTCCTCCAAGTACTGAGGTATGCCAACTTGTGTAAGGGAAAGGAATGGGGGAGGGGTCTTGTAATATAAATGACACACATCAACACAGACAACATTAAAAAAATTGTCCCTCGTTAGCACTTGAAGAAAGGGGAACTGACCCAGGGAAGCAGTATTTATAATCTGCACCCCTTAAAGAAAAGGGGGACAGGACACTGCACGATTGGTGCTTGAGCCCCTGATATTATATTGTTTATCCATTGTATCTGCCTGCTGATCTTACATCACATGATGTCGCAGCACGAGTTCTGCTTCCGCGCCTGGAGAAAAGCAAGAGAATAAACCAATCAGTGCCATATTAACAGTAAAACAGACTGTCATAGTTGTGAGTACATTCGATTTTATTAGAGTAAAAAAAGAATTCACATATATTCGACCTTTGATAAATGACCCCCCCCCCCCAAGTGTCTACTTCTCTCCCGTGTGGAATTGAACATGTGATGTGGTTGCTAGGAACAGTGGCCCTAGCAAATCCAATCTAAAGAAAATGTCTACCAAACAGATCGAATGTTTAACTGAAACGGGAGAGAATATTTTTCTGTAGAATCTTGTAGTTGAATAAATGGAGGGCCTTCACTTATCCATACATGTGATAGACTTCATTTAGTATCTTAAGGCATCCAGTTCAAGCCCAATAAAAGGTTAAACATCACTGCTCCTCTCCCTAAATATTATCCTGATTATTACAACGTAACTGTAGAATCTTAGACTGCAGCACTTACAGTTTTGTAGAAGGCCTTTGACTGTGTTCCCAGGACCTCAGATTTACTGACTAGGTCATCCAGTTTCTCTCCACGTTGTAATAATGATTCCATGGTGTTGTGCTGGGGGAAGCAGGGACATCATCATTAGACACACAAAATCATTGTAACATGTAAGGTGGGAAGGGCTTTTGGGTCAGACGATTAATGCATGATTAAAATAAATTGTTTGTCAATTATTTTGTAATACTTTTTTTTTTATTTTTTTAAAGGGCCACTAAATTGTAAGGAGCTTTTCAAAAAGTTGATGCAGAATGAGAATGCATTATTTACTTTTACTTTCTTTTAAGCTGTTTGATAATTTTTTTTTTTTTAGGCAGGATTCATGCCGTCAAAGGCCACAGTGTTTCACTTATGGGGGCAGATTCACTAAGATCCGAAGTTGTGCCGGCGATAGCTTCGCCACACTCCGCTGCAGTTCGCCAGGCATAGTTTCGCCAGCACTACGCAAATTCACTAAAATGCGAAGTTGCACTCAGGGAGGCGAACAGTAGCGAAGTTGCGCTATGGTTAATTCGTTAAGGAAAGCAAAGTTACGCTAGCGATGCCTAATTTGCATACGTCGCCAAGTTAAAGTACAGTGGACGTATATGTAGCAGCAAATACATTACACTACACAAGCCTGGGAAAGCTTCATAAATTAAAATAGAGTTGTTATTTTGCCCTGTACATGAGCCCACTGTATAGTTTATGTGCCATATGTTAGGAAATGTAGGAGGGAAGGAGGGTACCCCCAAAAAAATGTACGCTCTTTTTCAGCCTATCACCCTTAAAAAAGGAAAAGACACCAGCGTTTTTTGGGACTTAGAAAAAATGTAAACTTTTTTTAAAGCAATCCCTATCTACTCTATTGCACTTCGCCTGGTCTCAGTTGGCGAAGGCAAGTCTGGCGCAAGAGTTAACGTTCATGAAAATCCGCAAGTTAGTGAATTAGCATAGTTACGTTCCTTCGCCATAGCGCAACTTCGCTTGGCGTAAGGGTGCGAAGTAGCACTAGAGTAGGTCCAC
Source organism: Xenopus laevis (assembly GCF_017654675.1). Classification (NCBI taxonomy): domain Eukaryota; kingdom Metazoa; phylum Chordata; class Amphibia; order Anura; family Pipidae; genus Xenopus; species Xenopus laevis. The sequence goes on along the minus strand of NC_054376.1, from coordinate 26,702,190 downwards.
TTTGCTAACGAATTTACGCCAGCGCCCGTTATTAAATCGGTGAAGTAACGAAATGACGTCACGCTGGCGAATTTGCGCTAGCGTTAGCCACTTCGCACTTTAGTGAATTTGCCCCATGGTCTTTAGAGGGCCTTCGTAAAAATGGCTTTTGCCGTTGGCAATAGGTGTACACATAAAATGTAAACTACAGCTGTAATTATTAATAGATAATAAAGCAATTACATTTATGGAATATTATACAAAGGGTTAAAACTAGAAAATGAAGGTGGGGAACGACACTTTTAAAGGAGAACTAAACCCAAAAAATGTATATGGCTAAAACTGCCATGTTTTATATACTGAACTCATTGCACCAACCAAAAGTTTCAGCTTCTCAAAAGCAGCAATGATCCAGGACTTCAAACTTGTCACAGGGGTCACCATCTTGGAAAGTGTCAGCGACACTCACATGTTCAGTGGGCTCTGAGCAGCTGTTGAGAAGCTAAGTTTAGGGGTCGTCACTAATTATCCAGCAGAAAATGATGTTGGCCTGTAATATAAGCTGATGCTACAGGGCTGATTATTAAATTCGGATGCTAATTGCACTGGTTTCTGTGGTGCCATGTAGTAATGATCTGTATTAATTACTAATCAGCCTTATATTGTGACATTTCTATTCTATGTGTACTGTATATTGTGAGTCTGTCCCTAAGCTCAGTAAGTGACAGCTGCACAGAGCATGGGCAGTGAATCAACAGAAAAGAAGATGGAGAGCTACTGGGGCATCTTTGGAGACACAGATCTTTACTACTAAAGGGCTGTAGTTGACTGGGGCTGGTACACAAGCCCAAAACATAATGTACAACATTTCTAGCTACTTCTTTAGTTTGACTTTCCTTGTCCTTTAAGAGGAAGAGAAACAAAAGAAGGAACCAAGAGCCTTCTATACCTGTAGGCCACCACAAATCACACGTTGGGGGTGAAGTTATGATCACACAAGCACAATTCTTGACTTGAATACACAAACTTGAGCTTGACACCCACCATATGTACATGAATACCGGTCATTCCTGTCTTTCACTGGAGGATGGTGTAGGCTGGGTTTAGAGGCAAGAGCTAGTCACTGTGCAGAGCAAACTTTGAGCCTTTCCTCACATTACCATCTTAAAAAGTAAATCTATAAATTCTGCTAGTAGCTCCTTTTGGTTTAGATTTAGTGTCTTTTAATTTGTAGGCTAATTATTGTGCATAATCTTACCAGTATAATTTTGGTCTCATCCAGCTCAGCCTGTACTTTACTCATTGGATCTGCATCTCGAGGGTTCTGAAACATATACACAAACAGGTTGTAATTGTAAACACTCAGCAGTTCACTGTATTTCTTAACGAGATAAATAAGTACAAGCAAGGCAAAAAAAAAACAAAACAAAAAAAACATTAACAAATACAGGCAATTACTTTTTAAAATGGATCATCACCTATTAAATCTAGTAATTGATACGATAGTGCTGTCCACTTATTTCATTCAATAGGCAGATGACCAGATATATAACATTTTAATGTGCCAAATCAAAGCTGGGCAATCCTAATTGATCTTAACTTTCTTGCAGTGGCTTGGTTTATTATAAAAATGTATTTACGGTAACTAGAAAAGTCAACATTGTTAGAGAAGAGTTCAGATATTCATGCATGTATGTTATCTACCTGTGCCATATACGCTGTAGGCACTGGAGTTGCATGAATAAGCAACATAAACATTGTGTTAAAATAGTCCGACTGTCACTGGGCGCATGTAAGTTCGGTAGCCAGACAGATCTTCAGTGGAAAAAATTGTGTTTTATTTTTAAGCAAATGCAGAAATCAATGTTTGCAAAGATGCAGCATACACTTTCACCAGCAGGGGGTCAGCAGTAACCCTGCAAGCACACACCTGAGCTCCAGAACAACCTCTCACAAAACAGGATTTTTTGATACTCACCGTTAAATCTGTTTCTCTGTAGTCGATAAGGGGGGGGGACACAGGGACAGATGGGGTTAAGCTCCACCCTCTAGGAGGCAGGACACTTAGAATAAAAAAGAAAGGGGCGTGCCAAGACCATGGCTTAACCCAACCTAGTAATAAACCATTCAGTTAGTACCAAAGCGACTGCTAAAGATAAACAAGAAACTGCAGAACTGGTAAACAGGAAAACATTTCACTTTTGGACCAATAGATCCAACTTGCTGAAGGGCGGGAAGCCCTGTGTCCCCCTTATCGACTACAGAGAAACAGATTTAACGGTGAGTATCAAAAAATCCTGTTTTCTCTGTCGTCTCAAGGGGGACACAGGGACAGATGGGGACTTAACAAAGCAGCCCCAACAAAAGAAGCAGGGAGGGAGCGAGACAATGACACATTATTGCACCACAGAGTGCAACACCTTACGACCAAAGGAGGCTTCGGCCGAGGAAAACGTGTCGAGACAATAGAATTTTGTAAATGTGTGTACAGAAGACCAGGTAGCCGCTCTGCAGATCTGGTCCAAAGAGGCCGAGTTGCGCCATGCCCAGGAAGCTCCCACGGATCTTGTAGAGTGGGCTCGAACACCTTCTGGGGGCGACTTACCTTTGGCTAAATAGGCCTTCACGATGGTTTCCCGGAGCCATCGGGCAATAGAAGACTTGGACGTAGCCAAGCCCCTCCGAGTCCCTGTGGGCAGAACGAACAGGGACTGTGAACGGCGGAAGGACTTGGATCTGTCCAGATACCACCGGAGCGCTCTGACTACATCCAAACCATGAAGTCTTCGTTCCTTGTCATTCTTGGGATCCGGACACAGGGACGGTACCACAATCTCCTGGTTGATGTGAAAGGACGTCACCACCTTGGGTAGGAATGATGGAACCGTGCGGAGTACGGCCTTGTCTCTGTGAAAAACAAGGAAGGGCGGATCACAGGATAGTGCGCAGAGCTCCGAAACACGTCTCGCAGAAGAGATCGCCACAAGAAAAACCACCTTCCGAGTGAGCCAGTCATTGGAAACTGATGCTAGAGGTTCAAAGGGAGGATCTAAAAGAGCATCCAGAACAATATTGAGATCCCAACTCGGAGTCGGAGAGCGGAAAGGAGGAGCAACATGAGCCACTCCTTGGAGAAAAGTACGGACTAAGTCATCCAAGGCCAAACGGGATTGAAGCAACACCGAGAGAGCTGACACCTGCACCTTCAAGGAGCTGAGTTTCAGGCCCAACTGCAAACCCCTCTGAAGCAAGGACAAAACTCGAGGGATGACACAGTGCATGAAGGAAGAATCTGCAGAGGGGACGGCGGTTTCCCTGCACCAGGTCCAGTAGTTACGCCAAACTCTGTGATAGGCCTTGGAAGAAGTAGCCTTGCGGGACTTCAACATGGTGATGATAACATCTTCCGCTATCCCCTTTCGTCTCCAGATGGCGGCCTCAACAGCCATCCCGTCAAAGCGAAGAGGCCCGGATTGTGATGAGCAATGGGGCCTTGAAGAAGCAGGTCGGTCCGCGGGGCCAGTCGCAGAGGTTGTGCGACGGACATCTCCTGAAGATCCAAGAACCAAGTTCTCCGGGGCCAAAAAGGGGCTATCACGATCGCGGTGACGTGAGACTGCCTGATCTTTTTCAGCACCCGAGGAAGCATGGGAAGAGAAGGGAAGACGTAGGCGAGGTCGAAGTGCCAGGTCTGTGTCATGGCATCTATGCCCACTGCCAGAGGATCGCGTGAGCGAGCGAAGAAGTTGGGCACCTTGCGATTGACTCTGGACGCCATTAAATCGATCTCGGGAACCCCCCAATGACGGACGATCTCCGCAAATGTTTCCGGGTGAAGCTCCCACTCTCCTGGATCTAGGAGGTGCCGACTGAGAAAATCGGCCCTGGTGTTGTCCACTCCCGGAATGTGAATGGCGGAAAGCCTTACGGAACTGGCCTCCGCCCAGAGTAGAATCTGTTGCACTTCTGCCAAGGCGGCCTTGCTGCGGGTTCCACCCTGTCTGTTGATGTATGCGACGGTTGTGGAATTGTCGCTCTGCACCCGAACAGCCTTGGCCTGGAGGATGTGCGACCAGTGTCTGAGAGAGAGTTTTACCGCCCTTAGCTCCAGTATGTTGATGGAGAGTTTGGACTCCTCGGGAGACCATAGACCTTGTGCGGACCGACTGCCCCACGTTGCTCCCCAGCCCAGAAGGCTGGCATCCGTGGTTATCACTAGCCAATCCGGAGTCGCCCAGGACTGTCCCCCTGACAGGCTGGATGGTCTGAGCCACCAAAGGAGAGACTCCCGTGTCGAGGTGAGAAGCGAGATTCTCTGCGATAGGGGTCCCCCTTTCCATGTGGTCAGAATGTTGGATTGAAGCGGACAAAGATGCAATTGTGCGAAGGGGACCGCTTCGATTGAAGAAACCATGAGTCCGAGAACCTTCATAAGTAGGTGAATGGTGGGCCTGGAGGTCCGAAGTAAGAGTTGCACTTGAGTTCGGATCTTCTCCTGTTTCTCCGAGGGGAGACTCACTCTCTGCGTACGAGTGTTGAACTCGAGACCCAGAAAAATCATCCTGTGACTGGGAATGAGATTGGACTTCTTCCAATTGATGGTCCATCCGAAGTCCTGTAGTAAAGAAACGGCCTTCTGAAGATCCTGTTCGCTCTTGTCTTTCGTCCTGGCCTTCAGGAGCAGATCGTCCAAATAGGGCGTCACCGATATGCCTGGAGACGTAGGGCTGCTGCGGACACCGCCATGAGCTTGGTGAAGACCCTGGGGGCTGAGGAAAGACCGAAGGGGAGCGCCACAAATTGGTAATGCCGATTCTTGAAGGCGAACCGCAGGAACTGGTGATGAGGTGGCCAAATTGGTACGTGGAGGTAGGCATCCTTGATGTCCAAGGACATCATTCACTGATCTTGTTCCATCCCCCGTATCACAGAGCGAAGGGTTTCCATTTTGAATTTGACCGATCTGATGAATTTGTTGAGGAACTTGAGATCCAACACCGGTCGGAAGGAGCCGTCCCGTTTGGGGACCAGAAACAAATTGGAGTAGAACCCTGAGAATGTCTCTGGAGGAGGCACTGGGATGATTACTCCACTTTGCTCCATCTTGTGGACACAGTCCAGGAAGGCTAGAGCCTTGGCCGAGTTGGTAGGAAGTCTGGACATGAGGAACTTCCGAGGGGGGGGAGAAGAGAAATCCAGATGATAACCCTCCGATATGATCTCGTTTACCCAGGCATCGGAGGAATGCTGGAGCCAGACCTCCCGGAATTGCAGTAGTCTGCCCCCTAAGGACTGCCGCGATTCCGGAGGGGGTGCCCCGTCAGCCTGAGGCAGACTTGTCGGCAGAAGTCTTGTTGTGGAATTTGTTAGTCTTCCATGAAGGACGTCCCTTGTCTGCTTGTTTGGAGCGAAAATTGGAGCGTCTGGGAGGGCTGTATCTTCTAGAAAATCGGGTAGATTGACCCCGAAAATAAAATCTGGACCGGCGGGGCTGTGTGGAAGGCTTGTTCTTAGACTGAGGAAGAAAGGTGCTCTTGCCCCCTGTGGCCTGAGAAATGATTTTCTCAAGTTCCTCACCAAACAGTCGTTGTCCCTTGAAGGGGATCGAAGTAAGGGATTTCTTAGAGCTAGAGTCGGCTGCTACAGCTAGAGCTGAGGTACGCGCTGTGATCTGTGCGGTATCGAGGGTGGCGTCAGACAGGTAGGCGGATGCCTCTGCTATAGAACGCACGGATTCGATAAGGTCGGCCCTGGGAACGCCGTCCTGAATATCGGTGAAGAGAGATTCAGCCCATGCCTGGATGGCTCTGGCTACCCAGGCTGACGCTAGAACAGGGCGAAGGGTCGACCCTGCGGAAGAAAAGACCGCTTTAAGGAAACCCTCAAGACGCCTGTCAGATGGATCCTTAAAGGCTGCCGCGTCGGTAACGGGAAGCGTCGTGGATTTAGACAGTCTGGAAACCGGGGCGTCCACAGTCGGAGGCATTGACCACCTGTCCACCAGATCCCAGATTTCCGTTCAGGGAAAATTCCACTCGTCTTGAACAATGCTGATAAGTTGTTCATGGGAAGGAAAACAGAGAGAAGACTTGTGTTGTCTCTTGAATAGGCTGGTCGTCTGAGACTGTTGTTCCGAGGAAGGAGAGACCTTAAGGACCTCAATGACCCCTTGAATAATACGGTCAATGTCATGCTGAACATCGCGGCCCGCGGTCTCCTCATTGTCCTCCCCTGCTTCCGAAGAAACTTCAGAAGGGAGAAGTTCACCTTCGGAATGAGAGGATTCCCCTCCTGAAGCAGAGTCCTCAGATGGGGTCTGGACACTAGAGTGCCCCTTAGACTTCTCTGATCTCTTGCGTTTGCCGCTGGATTTGTGGTCCAGTTTGGCAAGAGCTTTACCCAGAGTATCTGCAATGGAAGGGAGATTCTGTAAGGAAGCTAAGGACTGGGAAAGCTGAAGCGCCCAAAGAGGGGCTGGAGGTTCCGTAGAGGGTCCGGGAGAGGGATCTGGAAGAGAAACCTCTGGATTGGGGGACCCAGAAGGGTCCGCCGGGGAAGTGTTGCCACTAAGATCAGGATTGGCAACCGTGGCAGAAGCGGAAGACAACCCCTTTTTGCAAGATTTGCAGAGGGGCTCCCCTTGACCTCCTTGGATTTTGGTCTGGCATTTTTTGCAGGCTAAATAGGTAATCTGTGCTGCTGCTTTTGCTGGTGCTCTCCCCCCTGCCCTTGGGAAAAGTCCCCCTGACTTACCCTCTGCCATTGAAGCAGTGTCTGAGGTACCTGCTGAATGGTTGTAGGATTTCTGCTTTGAGTCAGAAAAACAAGGGCTGCAATGCGCTATAATCGGGTAACCGAAGGGTTAACCTATGCGCGTCCTGTAGGGAGAGCTTGACCGCTGTACTGTGGTCCCCCTGAAGAATCCTCGCTGAAGTGCTCAAATGCGAGGAGTAGGCAGCGTGAGAGAAGGAATCGGAGGAAGTCGGAGGAAGTAAACGCCTCCTAGAAAGCGCGCCTAACCATGCGTTTCACCCAGAGCGCAAAAAAACAAAAAAAAACAAAATGGAGCCGGAACGCATGGGGCTGGAACGCATGGCGCTGGAACGCACGGCGCGTCTCCCTTTTCCTCCGCACCACGAGGCAGGCATGGAGCGCCTTAGAAATGGCGGAGGAACAGAGGAGTATTTGCGCTGCCACAGAAACACCTCCCCCGGCCAGTAGAGGAAACCGCAGTGAGCAGTGCAAACAGAGGGGAGGTATAGGGAAGGCGTCTGTCAAGCAAAGACAGAGTTCCTGATAAGGGGAAGAGAGCCAGCAGAGAGAAACCCATTAGACAGGAGGGTCATACTCACAGTTTTAGCCGCACCGGTTAGGCCCTCTGCTCTCCCATCACGGAATGCAGGAATGCCTGGAAGACAAGGCGGTATAGCTGAAGCTAGATAGTGACTCCGGTGGGCATCCCACGTAGGAGGCACACCACAAAGGATACAGGTAACCCTGTTCCGGATGAACACCTCATTTGCCAGTATCCTGGCAAAATAATTCTCGAGATGACTTTGTCCATCCTCCTTGGAAGCAGGACACTTAAAAACTGGATGGTTTATTACTAGGTTGGGTTAAGCCATGGTCTTGGCACGCCCCTTTCTTTTTTATTCTAAGTGTCCTGCCTCCTAGAGGGTGGAGCTTAACCCCATCTGTCCCTGTGTCCCCCTTGAGACGACAGAGAAAGACTTAACACTGACCCCTAATGATTTCAGTCTGCTGCTTTTTATAGGATCCAGACTGCTCTACGCTAACACCATGTGATCAGCATCTACCCTATAAATATTCATTAAGAGAGGCTGCCCACCCCATTAGGAAGTGGCTTCTCTGAGAGCTCTAGGTAAGTGCTTCATTAAACTTTGTACAATCAATTGCACTTTTCATGCACACTCTTGTGAAGTAACATGTAACAAACATAGCTTTCAATATACAATTGTTTTAGCACCATTTTCATGTACTGTCAGCACAGCTGAACTACATGCTTCAAACAAAGTAGGCCTCAGTTTGTTAACCAAACTAGTTTACACCTAAACAAAGTATTTACATAATTATACACATAGCCATTTACACAGTTTACTGGCCAGCAATTAACATTAACAAAAAAAACTATATTCACCCCATCACACCGGCCAAACTAGAATCCTCGATTTGACCTAATTTATCATTGAAAAAACATTTTTCAGGTTTTTATGCCCGAAATGCTCTAATTTTTCGTGAAATCGCTCAAAACCCTTTTTATGTTTTTTTGGACAAAACTCAGTTCAGACCAGGATATGTTCTTCATTGACATCTACAGGACATCAACAGCTTGAAGATGGAGTATTTTTGGATTCCGACTTTTAGCAGCCTTTGGAGTATAAATAAATCATGAAAAATGCTAGTTTTTTTTCCACTAAAAATTTGTATTTAATAGTAAAAAATAAAAAAAATAAAAACTAATTTTTCGAGTTTTTGGCATTCAGACTTGAATAAATAACCCCATGTATGTTGCTCAGAAACTCAGAGCAAAACTGATAATGCTAAATTAGCATGTGGCAGACAGCTCTGCTTGGGTCCACTTGTGACCCGATGGCTGGCCCAAGGGTAGAACAATATGACAGCCTGAGGATATTGGGGAAAAGATCTCCTCATTTGGAGACATGGCAAAAAATGTGTGTGTTTAATCAGAAATATATGATAATGGCTCCACCAAGTTGCCTATTTTTGCAAACTATTAAGTCATGATCGGGAAAGGATTGGTACCTGATACTTGCTGAGGTAAGAATCCAAAGCGTTGTACTGAATGGTGGCGGGAGAACCTGATGGCCAGTCTATCCTGTCTACTTGAGTAGAGAATTCCTCAAGTACCTGCAGAAACAGCAGCAATGAGAATACAACACCAACATATCACAATAAAGCACTAGCACACTCAGCAGCTATTGCAATTATCCCAGCAACACATTTGGGGAAAGTTCACAAACATAGGCACAACAATACAGTGACTCGTGGCCACCAATCAAATGTTTATTTGTGTGCAGCAAAGAAAGCTATAAGCAGATTGGCTGTTTGGGGATACTGGAGTATAGTGGCACCTGTATTTATAGGGTTACTAGAGTATAGTGAATAGAATAGCACCTATGTTTGTGGGGTTACTAGGGTATAGGGGTCAAGTTAAAGGTCAGTTACAGAGAAATTCGAAAAAAGTAAAATTACACCCAAGATGGCCCTGCAAACATGAAAGACAAAGAAGTCTGAGAAAGAGACCGAATGCCATAGCATTATCCAGATTAGAAGAGAAACATACCTTTATAGATTAAGCATACAGGGGCTCAGTTACTAATCCCAGCACTACTTTGCATTAGTGCTGTAACGTACGGCAGTCAGCTTTGCAAAATCTACTGTAAGAAGAACAATGGCATGCTTCTGGCTGCTTTGTTTGAGTGACCTGTAAATCTATGGCACCAGGGATGCACCGAATCCACTATCTTGGATTAAGCCCAACCCCCGAATCCTTCGCAAAAGATTCATCTGAATACTGAACGAATCCTAATTTGCATATGCAAATTAGGGGTGGGAAGGGGAAAACATTCATTACTTGTTTTGTGACAAAGTCATGCGATTTCCCTCACTGCCCCTAATTTGCATATGCAAATTAAGATTTGTTTTGGCCGGGCAGAAGGATTCAGCCAAATCCGAAACCTGCTGAAAAAGGCCGAACCCAGAACCGAATCCTACATTCAGTGCATCCCTAATGGCCACACGTCTATTGACTCAGCTGCTGTCAGCCTGTGTATTTTTGCAGGCTGAGAAAAGTAGATTTGCTCAGTGCCACTACTCCATTGATTTGAATCCAATTAGCCCATGTGCAGTCACACACACAGTGGAGCTCAATCAGAGGTCAGTTTTGGGCTGACCTTAGCCTGTGTGTCCGCACACAGGCTGATCTGATTGAAACCAATGGAGCAGGGGCACTGGGCAGATCTACTTCTCTTAGCCTGCGTGCCCATAGCCTAAAAGGTAACGTCCCTGAATCAGAATGAGAGTAACTTTTCCAATGAATTCCGCATTACCTTTTCAAGCAGGGTGAAGCAGACTCTTGGAGGATACTCATTATCAGCGATCACCACCCCAGCTAGGGAGTCATTTCTTACGTACACATGACACAGGTATTCTGCAGGAAGAGAAGAACTAAGAGTAATTATGTCAGGCGCTGCTGACTGCCCGACCTTTCTCTCAAATCTCTTTTTAAAGCATTGGTTCACATTTAAGTTAGCTTTTAGTATTTTACAGAAAGTCCTTTTCCAAGCAACTATGCAATTGGTCTTATTGTTATAGTTTTTAATTCATTATTCACCTTCCTTTCCTACATCTTGCTCGGTAAGCTTAACATTTTATCATTACTACTTTTTATCCCTTAACTTTCTATTCAGTCCCTATTCTAGTCATATTCCAATCTCTCATTCAAACCTCTGCCTGGTTGCTAATGTAAACAAGACCATAGCAACCAGATAGCTGGGGAAATTCCAAACCGGAGATCTACTGAAAAAAAGAAAAAAAAGGTCCAAACTGCCGTAGAGTATCAGTCTACATGATTTAAGGTGAACTTTTCCTTTAATTAGCAATGGTGTTTAATGTGCGACTCCTTCTTGTGGTCCTTAAAGGGGTGGTTCAGCTTTAAGTTAACTTTTAGTATGTTCTAGAATGGCTAATTCTAAGCAACTTTTCAGTTGGTCTTCGTTTTTTTTGTGTTTTTTTATAGTTTTTGAATTAATTGCCTTCTTCTTCTTCTTCTAAATCTTTCCAGCTTTCAAATGGGTGTCACTGACCACATCTAAAAACAAATATTCTGTATGGCTACAAATGTATTGTTATTGCTACTTTTTATTGCTCATCTTTCTATTCAGGCCTCTCCTAGTCATGTTCCAGTCTCTTATTCAAATCAGTGCATGGTTGCATAGGTATTTTGGACCCTAGCAGATACCAGATAGCTGAAATTGGTAACTGGAGAACTGCTGAATAAAAAACTAAATAACTCAAAAAGCCCAAATAATAAAAAATGAAAACCAATTGCAAATTGTCTAAGAATATCACTTGTCTAAGAAAAAGCACAGGGTACACGGCACATAAACTCTGTAGTATACAATGTTATTCTGCAGTGCTTATCTGTTATCTACTGTGTATCCTCTGATTGTATGGCTGCCCCCATGGCTACACAGCAGCTTGTTTATATAAACTATAGTAGAGTTTATAAAGCAATTACCCCAGTTTTATTAATGTAGGGCAACACTACATAATTTATTCATTATTTAAAAACATTTTTATTTGTTGATGATACTGTTCCTTTAAGCGCTCATACAATCTGGGAGTTATGATTGGGCTTCAAACTCGTGTATAATAAACACCACTGACCTTGCTCCTTCACAGACGACCGGCTTCCTTTATCTGATCGTTCCACAATCAGCTGGCTGGTGAATGCCATAAACTCCTGGATACTGTGGAAAAAGCACAGAAATATGACCATAGAGGTTTGGGCAGAGGATAGTGTGAATGAGGTTTATATTGCTCTATAGTAGCTAAATCTCATGATGCACTATCCACAAAAGCCAACAAGGCCAACTGGCAAGCATAGGTCACAGAGAGAAGTTCTACCCTTTGAGCAGCAGTAATGGCAGATACATTAGACAGCTTTAAGAAAGATCTTGGGAATTGCAGGACTAAATTTACAAGAGAGATTTTCTTTCTTTTTCTGCAGTCAGCTGAAACCAGCTCTGGAGAGGTTTTTGTTCTCCATACTCAAGCAAAAATAAGCTAAAAACAGATCTATTTGTTTAACCTTGGCTACAATGTACGAGGCAACCTATACAGATGTGTTTCCTTCAGAAACACTACTATAGTTCATATAAACAAGCTGCTGTTCAGCAATGGCAGATTTGAAAAAAGGCTATATGGCACAGGTTAAATAGTGGATAACAGATAACACCATTATGTTCTACAGAGTTTATCTGCTGTGTAACCTGAGCCTTTTCTCCTTTGAATGGCTGCCCCCATTGATACACAGCAGTTTATTTATATAAACAATAATAGTGTTTCTGAAGCAAACACACCAGTTTTACTAGTGCAGGGCAACACTGCATTATATTTTTATTACTTTAAAATACTTATTTCTTACTGTTCCTTTAAGGGCATCTATTGTCAGTGTCCTGCAGCTGCCATACGATTATGTTAGGACTGGGAGATTGGGCTGTTACTGCAACTGACCTGGGTGCCATATGAGCCGATATACATGACCCCAAAGCAACCAGCCAAGATCATATATGATGTTGTGAGCAGTGGGTGGGCACTCAGCTTACAGTTTATATGGTTGTGAGCAGAGGATGGGCACCCAGCTTACGGTATATATGATGTGAGCAGAGGGTGGGCACCCAGTTTATATAAAGTTGTGAACAGAGGGTGGGCACCCAGCTTATATATGATGTGAGCAGAGGGTGGGCACCCAGTTTATATAAAGTTGTGAACAGAGGGTGGGCACCCAGCTTATATATGATGTGAGCAGAGGGTGGGCACCCAGCATACCTGGATCTCTGGAAGAAGCTGAAGGAGGAGACATCGTAGGCACTTTTCAGGAGATGGACCTTGTTTTCCCCCTTATAAAGAACACTGAGACTGTAAAGCTTCATGGTGGCTGGAGGGGAGACAAGAGAGGATTGAGGTTAAACAGATACTGACAACAAAAATTAAACTTTTTTACATCTATCATAATATTGCCTTTTCACAGCTACTTATAACTTTGCCATAAAGTAATTGCTAAAGTTTTTTTATTTGGTTTCCATTTAACAGACATAGATGGTCTCAGAGACACTATCACTTAGGAACAAGAACAGACACACACATATGATCACACAGGCACCTACTATCAGCCAACCTGTGGCGCCCCCAGCCGCTGCTCTCTCTGTCCACAACACCGGCGCGTCAGGGCTGCTGGGAACTGTAGTACATCAACAGCTGGCGAGCCACAGGTTGGAGGAGGAGGTCCCTAAGGCAGACAAGGACCGGCTCAGTAACAATTCATGCCAGACAGACCTGTCTCTCGTCTTCTTGTTCGTTCCTCTCTTTCACCTCTCCACCGCGCCTCCCTCCCCCTTTCCGTCTACCGCTACCGCTTTCTTTCCAGGGCAGGAAACGGCCCTTCCCGTTACACGTCACGAAGCGGAAAACCGTCCAGCGCTTAATTTACCCGCTGGGGAAAACTACAGCTCCCAGAGTGCACCGCGGTCCCAACGCGTAAAGCGTCCTGCCCGGAAAGAGAGCTGCGCAGACAGGGTTCCGGAACGGTTGTGCTGCCTAATAGTGATACTAGATGGAGAAAAATGCACTGCTGTTACATTACAGCCCCATTTCGAAGGCAGCATTATTACATCAAAACAGCAGCAACTCATGTCCGCTCATTAACGCCACTCCATACGGCATACCATACATCTGATTCATTTAAAAGAGTCTAAAGGGGTGTCAGGCTGTCAGCTTTAAGTTAAAGGAACAGTAACATCAAAAAATTAAATTGTTTTTAAGTAATCAAAAATGTAACGCAGTGTTGCCCTGTAGTAGTAAAACTGCTGTGTTTACTTCAGAAACTGTCACATACCTCCCAACATTTTGGAAATAAAAAGAGGCTGAGGGACAAAAAAAGTAGGAGCGTGTGTTTGCCACGCCTTTTTTGTGGCCACACCCCGTTTACAAAATTTGAGAGTTATGAAAGTTTGAACACATTTCTGTGTTTTTTCTCAGTTATTACAGTTTTGCTTATGCATATTTAATGGCCACAGAAAACGCAGGAAAACAAATACAATAATAATGCTTGTTTTGTCTTTATGTCCCCTGAACAATCACACAACACTCTGTTCACACACTATTCTACTGTGAGAATAAAAATGAGTTAATGCTTTGTCTGTTCCATGTCCTACAAACTCCATCCCTCTGTCCAGAGAAGCCCCTTTATGCTAGTCGTGAGCTGTGATAAAGAGCTGTGCCATCTGCTGAACATGGATTTCCTACGCTAGTTTTCAAAGGAAGATACTGGGCTCGTCCTTGGAACCAAGGGGCCTTTATCGGCAAGCCACTGGCAAGCTCACACTGGAAAGCAGCATTTATTAAACCATACCTAATTCTGAAAGCCTTTTCCCAAATATCTCTTTTCAAGGGAGAGTGCATGACTTGTGGTTGGAGTTAACACAGACTTTCAAGAGGGACACATTTCCAATGGAAAAGGTGGCAGGTGGAAAAGGAAACACACTCTTCCACTGCCTTCAATCTGGCAAACAAAAATAAGTAATAGGGTTGAAAAATAGATGTCATAGTATATTTTATCTCCCATTAAATTCTCTTTAAATTAGGGATGCACCGAATCCAGGTTTCGGTTCAAGAATCGGCCTTTTTTAGCAGTATTCGGTTTCGGCTGAATCCTTCTGCCAAACCAAATCATAATTTGCATATGCAAATTAGGGACATGGAAGGAAATCGCGTGACTTTTTGTCACAAAACAAAGAAGTAAAAAATGTTTTCCCCTTTCCACCCCTAATTTGCATATGCAAATAGGATTCACATTCGGTTCAGTATTTGGCCAAATCTTTCGCAAAGGAATGTGGGATTCGGCCGAATCCAAAATAGTGAATTAGGTGCATCCCTACTTTAAATGGACACTAGTATTTGCTCTTTTTAGCATTGACTTTGTGTATTAGAAACATAAAGCCATGAATATGAAATGATTTCCCCTTTGCTTCCTTTCCTTAGCTTCCATGAATTCTGACTATGAGATTTTGTACTGCATGAAACCAGGTCTTTATCAGAACTACTTGTGGTATAAATTCCTTGTAGGCTAGTGTGACACATGGTACAAGTGGATCCAGCTGATTATATAGAGAAGCTGCCCATGGCAGTTCTTATTAGTAGTTAGTCGGATTTGGACAATAAAAGAGCAGTAAACATACTGGAATTGTGGACACTTCAATTAATTTAATTGCTACCTTTACACTATAATTACTGTTTGCAATAGGGTAACTATCCATGAGATGTCACCACAATACCAATGAGGTTTTCAAAAACTAGATTTGACCAGAGACCTCATGATTTGGTCTGTCAGTTTGGCTGATTTTGGTTAGACTGAGTATGCATGGCATGTCAGGGTTGGTGTTGACAGACCATCTTATATTCCTTTTATATCTTTAGATGATCTGCCCACTTTTATTTGCCAATGCAGCATGATGGCTGGTATGTGGTGCCAGCATGTAAGGAAGTTAACAGGAGGTGAAACTGATAAAGCAAACTTTCTTTCGAAGTGGACTTGTGCTTAGATAGTAAGGATACTTTAAAAGTCCATTCAGGACTATGTATCCACTTTACAGGACACATTATTTTAAGCCTTGTATTTAAAAGCCCCCTGAATTGAGTTGCATAAGTTTAATTACACACACTAGCATCATATTCTAAGGAGCACAATAAGGCCATCAGCACTAAGAATGATATCCCCCTGCTAAGCCTATCCATCAGTAGGATCACATTGGATGTTAAAGGGATTCTGTCACGGGAAAAATGCATCAGTTAATCAGTTAGTGGTGCTTCAGCAGAACTGAAGTCTCTTTTTCAATAGAGCAAACAGATTTTTTTATATTTCATTTTGACATGGGGCTAGTCATATTGTAAGTTTCCAAGGAACCCCCAGTCACTGCTGTACTGCAAGTTGGAGTGATATCACCCCTCCCTCCCCCCCAGCAGCCTAAAGGCCCGTGTGTGGGGCCATCCGACGGGCATCCCGATCGATATCTGGCCGAAAGTCAGGCAGATGGCAATCGGGCACAGTAAAAATCCCATCGGGCCGCGGCCGCATCTGTCCGTTGATGCAACGCATGCAGAGAATCAGTAAGTAATTTCTTAAAAAAAGGTTTGCGAATTAAAAGTTTAAACTGTGTTGGTGGTTTTTTTTCATTAAAAAGAAACAAATTAAAAAAAAATAATAATTACTGTTACTGGTCCTTTTAAGGGCATGTAAAGGCAAAAAAATAAAATCAGATTTTTACTTTCTATAATGAAAAAGAAACCTATCTCCAATATACTTTAATTAAAAAATGTGTACCGATTTTATAAGAAACCTGACTGTATGCAGTGGAATTCTCCCTTCATTTACTGCTATGGATTGTAATTGTCAGATGGTCCCTAACTGCTGAGCAGGGAAAAAATCATACTTATGAACAGCAGGGGGAGCCCCCGCCTTACTTCCCAGCCATGCAGAACTCAAGCAGCTTTGTTTATGATGATCCCTAAGCAGCCCAGACCACACTGAGCATGTGCACAGTCTTTGTCTTGCAAAGATGTTTAACAAAGTTACAAGATGGTGATCCCCTGTAGCCAACTTTGAAAGCATAAATCATTTGTTTGATTAGGCTTGTGGTACAGTAAGTTCATGTTTATAATACAGCATTTCTAGCCTTATTCTATTTTAGACTTTACATGCCCTTTAACAATAGAACAATGGGAAGGGACCCAGATAGGAGGAACAACAGCCTGCCTGAAAGCACTTCCATCATGAAGTAATGGCTCTTTCTGAAAGCACAGGATCAGACAAAATGACCTGAGATGGCTGGCTACACACCAATGTTACAAATAAATAAATAGGTGGCTGCACAATTGGGTCAACCAGGGGAGTAACATATTATATATACATATTTGAAAAATGTTCTTAAAGGGGAACTTCACAAAAACATAACTTAAGCTTTTTTAAAAGTAAACATAATTCATGTGCATCAATTTTAAAAATATGTTGATTTTTCATGATTTTTAATGTTTTTTGACAGTTCCTTAAGCCTAGCCCCCTGCTCTTCTGCTGATCTTTCTGACTACTTTGCTGAGCTGGCTGACTACTGTTACTTTGTATCAACACCCATCTGTCCTTAGCCTGCATCCTCCAAACCCCACTATTCCCTGCACATGTGATTGCAATAAGGAACAGAACATTATAGTGCAATGTATTGTGGGTTATGTAGTTCCTGTATGTTGTCTGTAAACTGTGGAGAATTTGTTACAATTTGTAACATTAATGTTTTAATCCCTCCTTCCCTGCCAGGATTTCAAATGATGCAGAAAGAGAATAACTATCAAACAGCTGCATTTCAGCATAGAAAATGGCATTTTTTCATACTTTTTGAAGAAACAGGTAACTGTGATTGGTATATTAGGGGTTTCTGAGTTATGTGGGCCTCTTTATCACATTTTGGTTTGGAAGCCGAAGTTCCCCTTTAAATGCCATTGAGTCATTATGTGTGTAGTGGAAGCCATGAGATCTCTTTCTTATCCTGTAGAGCAGGACATTTTCAATCACTCACCCCACTATAACTTGAAGAGATATTTTTCAGGCAGAATTCAGACATGGAATGGTATAATCTAATTTACCTTCAACAGACATTGCAGCCACATGTCCCTTAAGAAAATTGTGCCCCAATGCCTGGTCAGGCAACCTACTTCATATCCAAAGAGGGACCAGTGTGCCATAGCATATTTTTTTGCCATGGGCTTATTATCAATGGCAAAACAATAAACTTTTAGAACCCTATATTACAAGATATACAAGAAAAGACTGTAAGAGGATGTGGAAGTGTCGTTCTGACCCTTATGCCACCAAGGGGTCGGGAGTGGGGATTCTTGGAAATGAATTTTCCAAACTGAGCATATTTGCAGTGATTACAGTAGAGGTACAACAAGTTATCTATCTTGAGACACACGTGACTACATTTCAGGCTGGTCAGTATAAAGGCTGAGATAGTAAATAACATATGGTGGGATAGGATAACAGTCTTTCCCGAATTTCCTTGGAAGCAATGAGTATCCATCCTACCTGCAGCTGACGTCAGCTCCTCTCTGTTGCTTCAGTGAACAGCCATGGAAAACGTGCAGGGGTTGCTATGTGATCCTGGCAATGAAGTGTTTGCCGGAGGTGACGGCTCATTACCTGAGTGAGGTGATTCTGCATGATAGCCCTAAAAACCAATAACAGGCCGGCTAGAGTTCCTTACTGGAAGAGTGGAGATATTGGCTGTAGTAGCAGAATGGAACTGACAACAACAGATATAACACTCTTCCCGCTACACGTCGTAGCTGTGTCTGCAGAAGTGTTCAGAGTGTGTTATTTCATTATCAGTGCACAACACAATAAAGTGACTTTTCTTCAGGAGCCTAATTGGCTGCAGCAGCTAATGCCTTGTATAACCCTGAGGCTCACCACTTACACCCTACAGGGAATCCCTTTCCGTCACGCTCCATTCTTTAACCGTTTTTTAATCATTAACTAGAAAATGAAGCCTGTTGTTGATGTCTACTTTTATTACAATAATTTATTTAAAGGAAAACTATACCCCCCAAACAATATATTGCATAAAACAGCCCATATGTAAAACCCTGCTTCATGTAAATAAACCATTTTCATAATAATATACTTTTTTAGCATTATGTGCCATTGGGTAATCCTAAATAAAAAATTGCCATTTTAAAAATAAGGGCCGCCACATGGGATCATAGGATTCACGGTACACACAAACAAAGCAAACAAACCATACATGTTAGGTCACAGAGTTGTGTCTTTTGCTTCCACACTTCTTCCTGTTACAGTAAGAGCTGCAGTATTTCTGGTCAGGTGATCTCTGAGGCAGCACAGGGACCATCAGAAATGGTGGTTCAAGGCAAGAGATGTAAAAGGGCAATATTTACTTACATATATATACCAATTTGGTGAGATTCTTTGATATAAACTATCTGTTGCTTTAGTATTCACTTTGAGGGTATAGTTTTCCTTTAATTTGAAGGAAATCTGCATTAATGATGTATTGGCAGGGACATTTCAGGCCCAAATGCTACTTGAGGCATCCAAAAATTGCCACCCCCACAAAGTGAGGTCTCTGCAGTAGAAGAACTGCATTTACAATTAATAAAGAAAAGAGGAAATTTTAAGTTACCAGCAACTAAAAACTAGCTCCCCCCCAGGGAGCGGGTCTGGGCCAGCGGGGCCCATAAGAGCCGGGCCCACAGGTTTTTTTCCGGGCGCCCCGCTAGCCTAGTCCGAGCCTGTCTATAGTTGTATAGAATCTTCTTTACCCCAGTCCCATCCCTACCTGAGCAGGGGATGCAAGTGAGTGGGTGGTTGAAATGGGGGGAGGGGGTAGACTGGTTTGGGTTGCTGTGTGCATTGAACCCTTTAGAATATTTTTTGCAGGTCTGGACTGGCATTCAAAACAGGCCCTGGCAAGTACGTAGAGGCCCAAACAGCCCCCCACCAGCCCAATAAATAGTGACTGTCTATGGCTATGCCATCTTACAGCAGCCCCTCTGTCATTTGCAGATTGCCAGTCTGGGCCCCGTGTAATTACACCACTGGACAGAAGGCCACTTCCAGATCCAGATATACATGAATAATGAAACAAAAGTACTCACAAATGCAGTACAAACAGGGTGATAATAACAACCCCTTTCTGTAACATCTGAGGAAGAAAAGGTCCCCTCCTTATATTTCTCAGTATATCCCTTATACCCTAGTCTGGAAAGTATAGTTTAGTATAACTATAAAAATACACAGAATGCATAATTATGACTTGTAAAATAAGGACTTGTTAATGATCCTTAGTGATGCCATCAGTTATTTTCATTGCTATTGTTATTTTTTCAATGAACGTAATTGAAAAGACTATACTGGACCTGTGACACTAAGAAGCCAAATTGCAATGTGGACTTAATTGACTCTTTCCTGCTGCTATAGTGTATACTTGTGTGTTAGATGGGTGTGAAACATGTGACTTATGGTGTCATTAAGGAACCCAGCTGGCAAGCAGTTAAATAGATATCGAAGCAGGTTTATAGGTTCACTGATTCGTGCACTGGGATATATATAGAGAGTGCAAACTCAACAGGGCTACAGGTTATAAGGAAGAGGTGGGGAATGATGTCACTGTACCTGGGTTCTGACAGATGTCCCTCTCTACAGTAAAGGATATAAAAACTGTATGTTAAAGCTCATCATTTGGTCCTAGGCTGTGATATACAACTCTAGGTAACATTACTGTATGAGTACACTGGCAATACAAGGAGCTTATGGACTGTCCCCACTGCAGATGGTCCTGCAAGAAAACCTGCCTTATCAGTTACCTTTCTGAGTCAAAACAAGTGTGTGAATGGTAAGGGAAACAAATTAGGGACGGACATTATCTAACAGTTGGCAGGCAGCATATGAGTGGATGAGAACTAAGTTTTCCAGAAGAGGAGAGTCAACAGCACCCTATCCAGGCCATTGCCACTGACAACCAAGCTCAGCACCAAACACAGTGACCCGAGCAAAAAAACCTAACAAACCTGCCAACCCATTTCCACTGGGTCTTCTGTCCTGGGCAGAACCACTAAGCTCCTCATGCTGGATACAAGGAATAAGATGGAAGCCATCCAAGTGCAAAAGGTTGGTCACTGTTACTGCGTAGACACTGTTACTGGGCCATCTGTCCCCCATTGCTAACAGCTCTATCTCCCTCTATCTGATCTTTCTCTCTTCTTCCTCTGTCTTTCCCCCTTTATGTTTTATGGGAATTAGCTAATTCTGATCTGGAATTGCATGTTACAAAGCTTAAGATATATGTTGCTGAATGTAGTAATTTCTAGGCTGTTTGTGAAAATGACTTTAAGTCAAAAGATAGCAGCACTCCTATTGTGTAAAAATAAAACCGCCTTTATTATTTCATACGGCAACTCCAGCAACGTTTCAGACCACCCAGGTCCTTTATCAAGCTGACAAAGACTGCTGTTTGTGGTGTGTGAAAATGACTTTATAAGTTAATATTTCATGTTAATCTTTCCAAATAGACAAATATTACAATACAGAAATAGTATTCATATGAATTATGATAAAGGACTTCTAATCCACAAGCCAAACACTGTCAGGAAAATTTACTAATGAGAAACTATATAGAATATATACAGTACACCCCATCGCCGTACAGTTTCACTAAAACAACACTGGGTAATGCTGATTTTTGCAAACAAAAACACAGTTCAGATCATTTGCAAGTACTTTAAAGTTTCCCTTTTTTCCCCCTTTTTTTGAGTCATAAAAAGATTTAAAGTGGACCTGTCACCCAGACACAAAAAGCTGTATGATAAAAGTCCTTTAAACATGAAATCCAATTTCTATTCTTTATTAAAACATTCATAGCTGTTGTAAGCTCATTTAAAAATCTCAGCTGTCGATTAAATATTGTCTACCCCTCTTCTATGCCTTAGGCATAGAGGCGGGGCAGATAATTACTTTCACTTTCCATTCAGCACTTCCTAGATGTCACTGCTCTTTACACATTCCCCCGTTCTCTTCACCGTTTTATTGTGTAACCAGGGCATGGGGATGGACATCAGGTCCCCCATTCTGGTGCACAAACAAGATTCTGAGATGATACAAGGCTTGTCTTAATAACAGTGTCCTCAAAATGGCTCCTGTCTGCTTGCTATCATTATTAATTCCCAGACCAGGATAGAAGATTCAAATGATTTATATAGTGCAATTAAAGTTTATTTTGCTTGACTAATGTGATAAAATAGGATTATGAATATTTTTATGGGTGACGGGTCCCCTTTACTGCTTTTAAGTGCAATACAAACTAAAACACCTGGTTTGTGTACAACATAGTCACTTTGGTGCCAGGAAATAACACTTGTCATGTGTTAAGAAAAAAGAAATCTTCTGACATTCAAGTTGATAAACTAAATACATTCACCATGGTGGTATGATTGATCTTCTCTGTGCATAATCTTACTAATGGCAAAATAAAGAGAACCCATCGAAATGAGTGGTTTTCATTGCCTTGAGTAATTGTAGAAAAGACAGAGCCCAATAAATGACCCAATTATATACAGTACAGATAACAGATACATTGTAAAAAATATATATATATATATAAAGTTGATGAGATCTGAGATCCAACCACACAAGAAATTCATCCACTAAAGGTTCCAATTTCATTATATGAAGAACAAATGAAAAAAGTTTAATAAAAGCATTACAATTTTTATTCATAGAGTAGAGTTCTATCAGGTGATTAAAATGAGGGATCTGCCAATTCTGGAGGATGTAGATGAAATTTGAGGGTGGGGCCATCTGTCATGGTGCGTCATTGGCAAATACTCATTTGTTCATTTATTTAGTGGTCTCAAGCCCAATAGTAGCATTATATTAACAAAACTGTCTGTAATGCATAACTTACATTTAATTATTAGTTATTCAAACTATTTTACTTCTAATCTAATTCAAAGTCGTAGTATCCTATTTGATGGTCAAAGTATCCAAAAAATTACTTCTAAATTCGAATTTTTTTACTTAGAAAATTCCTTCGAATTCACTTCGACCCTTGATTAATCTGCCCATAAGTCTACTGCAATCTGTCTACAGCAACTTGTGTCTGTAACTGTGAAATAGCTCTACATTGTCCTGTTGACTATAGAAGCCAATGCAGGGTGGTAGTGATGTGCAGGTCAAGAAACACCTGACCTGCAACTGACCCTAACCTGCTGCACCCCAGTCCACACCCTACCCTAACCCGGTGAACTCCCCTCTTTATATACCCATGCCTGCCCCGCTGTGACATCACTAAAGGGGCAGGGCCTGGAGAAGTATAAAAAGGCGCATGCAGAGTTGGAAGTGGGGTAGTAGAAGGCTGCGGGTGGGGAGAATAGAGGCTAAAGTTCAGCCCAAACCCATCTGCGGCCTTAGGACGTACTGTGAAAGTAGGCCTGATCCCGCCCAAACCGCGGTTTTACAGGCATCGAGTTAGCCCGCACACCACTACAGGGTGGGGTCTCATCTGTGTTTAGGTAAGTTCTGCAGGTAGCTTGGATCCACCTAACCACACTGCTCAACATCTAAAATTAAAGATTTGGACGTATTAGTTGTCATTTCCAGGGGTGCATAGCCTCAGGCAACAGCACCCTACTAGGTACCAGGGGCAGCAAAAATGCTGTTCCTGGTACTTTAAGAGCCAAATTTCTGGTTTTAAAAACAGAAAATCATCTTTTCTAGCGCAGAGAGCATAGTTAGGCTTTCTGCACTAGCATATGGGCCCTCTCTGCTGCCCTTGTGGACCCCCCTGGACCCCCTCAGGCAGGTCCGGACTGAGAATTAAAATAGGCCCTGGCATTTCAGGTACACAGAGGCCCAATCAGCCCACATAGAGGCCCAAACAGCCCCCACCAGCCTGCTAAATACTGACTTTCTATGGCACCTTATAGCAGCCCCTCTGGCATTTGCCAGAACCCACAGATTGCCAGTCCGGGCCTGCCCTCAGGCAAAAAAAGGTAAGCGCACAGGGGGGTTCGGCAGCAACTGCTGCTGCCTCAGGTGGCAGAGGGGCCAGGATCGCCCCTGGTCATTTCTGATCCATCTAAGCCACGGCCAGTAATACTAAGACATACTGCGAATCTACACTTAAGCCTACCCACTTTCATCTAAATTCTGCCTCTTTTGGGTTCCATGGAACTAAACTGCTGTAAAAGCAACCACTGGTGTAATTATAGGAAAGCAGACCTTACTTTTGAGCCTAAGTGGGAGGCTGGACAGGAGGGTCTGTTGGATAGAAATCCCCACAGCCACATATTCCAATCTCTTATTCAAATCAATGCATGGTTGCTAGGTCAGTTTGGACCTGCAAACTGGAGATCTGTTTAATAAAAAGCTAAATAACTAAAAAACCCATAAATAATAAATATCACTCTCTACATCATACTAAAAGTAAAAGTATCATTAGGGAAACATTTATTTTCAAATGTTGTTTTGTAGGAAACTAGATATTCTTTAAGTTACTTATATTTGTTCTTTCCATAATGTCAGGCATATGGCAATATTTTATTCTGGCTTATTTATCAACTATGAGTAAATTTGCACCAGGGCAGTAATCCCTGGCATCTGCATCTGCAGCTGGCTGACGGAAAAAAAAGATAAAAACTCATTGGTTGCAGTAGGTTACTGTCCAGGTACCTAGGTGTTTTACAACTACCCCTGCAAAAATAGGGTGGCAAAACCAAAAAAGACCACAACAAAAAAAGAAAATGCATACATTTAGAAAAAAGAAAGAACTCAAACCTCCAGCAGGTGCCAGTGACCTCCTAAAGTGTATATTCAGTAATGACAAATGCTC
>NC_054376.1:26655493-26672993 GCF_017654675.1 Xenopus laevis | reverse complement strand
TTGCCCTACTCATGTGCCCACTGTAAAGTTTATATGCCATATGTTAGGAAAAGTATGGGGGAGCCCGGGTACCCACATTTTTTTTTACGGACTTTTGCTGCCTATCACCCTGTAAAAAGGAAAAGACGCCATCGTTTTTTGTGACTTAGAAAATTTTTCAACTAGAAAATTGAAGAAGCCCTATACATTCCATTGCACTTTGCCTGGTCTGAGCTGGCGAAGACAAGTCTGGCGGAACAGTTAATGTTGAATAAAAGGCGCATCTTAGTGAATTTGTGAGGTAACGCTCTTTCGCCAGAGCGAAACTTTGCCTGGCGTAAGAGTGCGAAGTAGCGATAGAGTCTATCTCCTTCGCTAGCAAAGTTACGACTGCACCGGTTAGTAAATCGGCAAAGTCCCGAAATGACTTCATGCTGGCGAATTTTCGCTAACGTTAGTCACTTCGCCCTTTAGTGAATTCCCCCCTACAGGAGATACCCTTCTGCTTAATGGGTTTTCCCAGGATCTTCTGTAAAGGAATGCGGAGATGTGTCCTGTAACAGATGTTTTTTACTGTTATGTAAGAAATGTTAATGCTTGCCCATGAATTGCTAAGCCCTTGTTGTTGAAGTTCAATGCCCACCCATTCCATACATGTGAAATAGTGATGTGTGGGTCAGGATTTCCCCGACTCGCACCCGCCGGCCACCTTCCCTCCCACCACCCACGCCTGACTTCTGGGTTCGTCACAAAAGGGGCGGGTGAGCAGGTGCAGCATCTATAAAAGAACCCGGAAATCGGCATTTGAAGGTGGCGGACGGGGAGAGCAATAGAAGAGCTCAACTCGCACCACCCGCCACCCGGGAAGAGGAGTGCAAGGTTGGCACAAACCCGCCCGACCCGCGGGTAAACCCATGTGTTCCGCGTGTATTGGGCCGGCCCGCACATCACTAATGTAAAAGAATGTTAAGATGTATCCGAGTGTAGCTAAAATAAGTTAAAGAATGTAATCTATATGGGGACTGGGAGCCTGTGGCTATGCCCTTCTCTGCACAATAGCCCTGGCCCCTGAGGGTTGGACAGTGCAAACTATTTTGGCATTAGAGATCAACAAGATCTTCAGGTCCATACCTGATGTCAAACATGGACTTTTGGTACATAAATCTGCTTATTATGCTATACGTTCTGTACCTGTGATTACATTACTCTTTTACTGTTCATTTCCAAGTTGTTCTCACAACTTATGATCATCCCCTGCTCTCCTCCCCTTACTCTCTCCTCCCTTCCCTCTTGCCATGGGAGTTTCGCCATCCTATGAACCCTTATCAAGTTCAGCTTTAGACAGTATGTAACCTACAGCAAATAAGACATGCCAGGAAAGACAGCTCATTCCAAAAAAAGAGACAGGTTACACAAGAAAAAGGCTCATGCACACGTGGCTTGTATCAGAATTATAGTAAGGGACTGGAATGAAGCACAGAGCATTCAATATGTGTAGGACATGGACATCTGTTAGGAAACAGGCTTAATATCTAATCAAGAGAGACAGACACTGCAATAAAAAGGGTTTGAATGCTATTAAAAAAATTGACTACATTCCAGGAGAGCTTTTAATCACCATAGATACATGGGCAGAGACAATTAGTCACTTACTAGATGGTCTACAAAATAGACGCCATGTCACACAGGTACTTATAAAAACCCTTCATTGATCTGCAAGTGGTGTGGAAGATTCCCTTTGAAGTGAACATGGAAAAGTTTGACCAGAATGAGGTAAGTGGTTACAACTGATGGAATGGATAGGAGATGGGAAACTGAACTAGCTGGGAATGTCACACGTGCTCTCGGAATGTGTGACCTTGGATGTTTAATTTCACCCTCTCTTAATCTAAGGCAACAATTATCTGCAGGTCATTGAGTTTCTTGGCATTTTTATGAATGGATGGCTAGGCTGGAGTGTACTGACTGGTTGGCTCGCTGGTATTATCACAGTATTTTGTAAGCCTATGTGGTGTATATTTATAATGTGCTGTAGCAGGATAACCATGACTGTGCCTTTCTCAAGTGCTATAAAGACATGCCTGGCTGTGCTGCTGTACACATTGTTTTTATTGTCTGTCACTGTAGAGCTGACACATTTGCAATGTGTTTTGCAGAAATTAATCATCATTCACATCAGTCCGGCTTCAGTGGAGCTTACAATCAAAGGCCCCTATCACCTTTCTACAAGGCATACTAGCTAGGGGTCAGTTTAAACAGGAGCAAGTTAACCTTCTTGCCATCCATAAATATATGTAGGTAGGCAGGTCCAGACTGTGGTTCAAAATAAGCTCTGGCTACTGGGCGTTGTATCACACCTTACCAAATCTCATTCTACTAATTAGGGAAGCAATGTTCCTTGCCCGAAAATGTATTGCTCTGAAATGGCTTGCAGGGGAATCTCCTAATATTGCAGTGTGGAGAAATCTGTTATGGGAACACCTTACGATAGTCTAACTGGTATACATACAAAGGGACAATCCGGGCAAATTTGAACTTTTATGATAACCCTGGTTGGACTCTCCGGAGCACAAGGACTGTAACCCCTAACTTGGCCAATATGCAACAGCCCCTTTAATGGGGCACTATGATTTGTATATTCTGCAAAGATGTCAGAGAAAAAATGTTCTATTAATAATACCCACAAATGGTTGATTTGTAATTTTATTTTAATTTCCTTTTATTTCTGTATTTGATATGTTTGTTAAAACAATAAAAATGATTTAAAAAAAAAAAAAAAGCTCTGGCATTAGTACATAGAGGGGCAAAGAGCCCCCACAGGCCCCATTAACAGTGACTGCCTATGACATTACACAGCAGCCCCTGTGGCATTTGCCAGAATCTACAGATTATCAGTCAGTAAGATGTACTGTCAGTGTTGGACTGGCCCGGCGGGACACAGGGAAAAGACCGGGCCAGACCCCCTCTCCCAAACAGTTTTTCAAAAAAGAAATTTTTTTCAGCGCATCATCGTGCCATTTGCGCATGCGCGCCTAGTGATCTTTGCGCATGCTCGATGCACCGCCTGGGCAAGTATGCCGAGCGGCGCTTCTCCTAACAGTAGGTAGCGGGGGCCCTGCACAGCAGTCCCGGCGGGCCCCGGGCCCCCCAGTCCGACCCCTGTGTACTGTTACTACAGGCAAGGCTATAATTTGGTCCACATCCCCCATTTCCAATTCCTTGGGCTTCCGACCCATTTGCAGTATGTAAACTGTATGCCAAAAGCTAAAGGATCAGGTACCACCACCCCTGCTCTGCATCTAGATTTACTTGCAAATGTCTGACAACCAGCAAGGATTTTATTTGTGGCGGAGTGGCAGGTGTAGTTAAGGTTACAGGTCAGTGGGTTCAGGCACAGTCGGCCCAACAGCAGGACTCTAACCTGTGAGCCGCCCCTATTAAGCTACTGCCCTTGGAGTTGGGCCACGAGTGCCAATATACAGTATATATATGGCCCTGATAATAGGACATGTACCCAGTCAAGGTGTACAAGTATGATTTAGAGAGAGATAGCCCTACCGGAACTGTACTATAAGTATATTCATTGCATGATGAAGGAGTACATAGAAAAGTGAGGGTGGCACTAAGCCTTCCCATTAAAACAAAGAGCCGACTCTAAGATCTCATTATATCAGTATCATCATCAAACTTTCTGATCTTCCATTCTGTAAGCTGTCAACTTCTTGTATGTAATGCAGGGTGACATCCCAAACATTAACAAAAATATTACACAATGAATTCTTATGAACATTGTTGTTTGTTCTTTTTACCAAGTTACACCTACCATTGATGTTTGGGAGACTAATGCTACTGCTTAAGAAAGGTTTGGCTTGTAAGAACCTTGCTAATTAACAAATTTCACTTCCTGGGGGGAGGAAGGTATAAATTACTTGTACACATTAAGCTTATACCAAGAAAAAAGAAGTAAACCCCCCTTCCTTCCACACGCCTACCCAATTGTAGACTAAATAAGTGCTTAGTATTCCCATATATTACACAGCTCCATTCAAGAGAATAATTTAAAAAGCCTTTATTAGCACATGGCTTTTAGATCTGCAACAAACATGACGTTTTGGGCTCACCTGCAGCCCATTATCAAATTTGAAAAAGGGCTGCAGATGAGCCCGAAAGTCATGTTTGTTGCAGATCTAAAAGCCATGTGCTAATAAAGGCTTTTTAAATTATTATCTTGAATGGAGCTGTGTAATATATGGGAACACTTGTGCTGACTACAAAAAGTTTATTTAAGTGCTTAGTGCAATAAATAAATTTTAAAACATAATTATATTACTGCCATGAGGCTTTATTATACATGTAGCTATCCAAGTGCGTAAGTCTCTAATCGATTGCTTATAAGAACATTTAAAGTGCCATGTGCTATTTCAATATATAAAGCAAATCTTCAATTGGATCAATCGACCACGGATCAACCACCATTAAATTAATACATTTAAAGTGCTAGTGCCCCCAACCAATTGCAATCTCGGATTGCCAATGTGCAAACAAAATAAGTTAGGGCTGTTTGGTGAATTAATAAAGCATTTATAATATACGGACCAAAACCAGCATTTGAGAAATAAAAGCAACAAAATGGAAAATAGTTAAGAGGTGGAGAAGTCCCGAGAATCTACTGCCTGGTTGTATTTTCTAGGCCCTGGGATCCCACACGGGGAGAAAGTAGGACACTGGGGATTGTGGGACACGAATGCTACTGCCACACCTTCTCCATTCAACTGCGCTTCAGTTAAATTGCCGGCATCACCCGTGTCATCAAGGTGGCATTAGTAACTGGATGAACCAGACACTTATTCATGATGTTTGAAGATTAATTAACCTGAAAGAATTCACCCACCGCTTCTGCACAAGTGTATCCATGCCACAGTACTGTATGAGCATCAGAATGATGAAACTGTATTGTGGAAGACTAACCAAGTAGAAACTGCTGGCATATTTTTATTTTTAACACTGAAATGTTTCATTGGTTTTATAAACATATAAGGTAAACTTACATAAGCATATAAGAATGGTAAAGAAAACAAAAAAGAAGAAAAGAGAAAAAAAAGAAAAAAAACTAATAAAAAAATAAATAAATATGGTGGCTGGGTTTCTTTCAATATTATATAGTTATACATATTATTGCTGTAACATAATATTAGACATTTTTGTTCTAATAGTATCAAGAGTCATACATGCAATGCAGAAAAGAGTAGGGGATCATTTTCATATGCTAACCATGGGAGCCATATTCTGTCGTAATCCTCCTTATCGTTTTGTAAAATTTTTTCGTTGGCTGCTATATCTATGATTTTTGCTTTGAGAATAGTCAGAGGTAAGTTGGCTTTTTTCCAGTTGTGTGCGATTATGAGTTTTGCTGTTGTGAGGATATGCTGAGATAGTCTGTGAGCGGGATTGTTGAACCTGTTGGGTTTCTTTCCTAGAAGCAGGACAAATGGATCCTTTGGGAAATCAGTGTGCAGTATTTTGGACAATAGACAGCTTACAGAGTCCCAATACTTAGAAATCACTGTGCAGGTCCACCACGTGTGGAGCATAGACCCTTCTTCTTGGCAACCTCTGAAGCAATGTGGGTCACAGAATGGATAGATCTTATGTAGTGAGGTTGGTACCAAATAAGTTCTATGTAGGAGCTTTATTGAGGTTTCTCTGTTTGCTACACATGCGCTACCTTGATTTGCTGTCAGGCTGCATTGTGACCATTGCTTGGTAGAGATTGTTGCCTGTTCCCAATTGAGCATGTATTTATGTTTTAAGTGTAACGTGGGCATCCGGTTCATCAGTTTGTAGATTAGACTTAAAATCCCAGGGGCCAATGGTGCCTGTCGGCAAACAGATTCAAAGCTTGATGATGTGAATGTGCTAGTAGGGCATTTCTTGGCTTGCTTGTTCACATAATGGATAAGTTGCATGGCTCTAAACATTTCCTGTTGTGGAGGGTTACATTTTTGAACCGATTTTATTCGGAAGGGGTTTTTTACAGTGAGAGATGTGAAGATGTGGAATTCTCTCCGTGAATCAGTGGTACAGGCTGATACATTAGATAGCTTTAAGAAGGGGTTGGATGGTGTTCAGCAAGTGAGGCAATACAGGGTTATGGAAGATAGCTCATAGTACAAGTTGATCCAGGGACTGGTCTGATTGCCATTTTGGAGTCAGGAAGAATTTTTTACCTCTCTGAGGCAAATTGGAGAGGCTTCAGGTGGGGGTTTTGCCTTCATCTGGATCAACTGGCAGTTAGGCAGGTCAAAAAAAAGTTAAAAGGTTGAACTTTATGGATCTGTTTCTTTTCAACCTAACTTATTATTTTACTATGTTACAATTGCAGCAGAGTTAGTGATTTGCCCTGTCGAGTCAATAAGTCCACTGTGCTCGCCCCATTAATTAGCCACCAGGCAAATGCTCGCCTAGAAGTCAGGGTTATTTATCCTGCTGGCATATTTCTAAATATTGACTGTGGAGTCCTTCAGCAATCTCCTATATAGCTCGCTCAAGCCAGGGGCTACTTACATCAATGACTGGCATAACGTTAGCTCCTTTATTGGCCATGGGCTTGTGCTGTACATGAGCATAGATAAGTTCACCAACAACTAGCCTGCTCTTTTTGAAAATGCATCCTCATGTAGTTGCAGTCAATGGGAACAATGAGAGTTTTAAGCACTTCATAAGGGTCTTATGAGGGTCTCTATTATGGCCTTCCCTAAAGCACTGCATCAAATAAAGAAGTGCAAGAATTCAGGCCAATTGACCACTAGAATTTAAATAAATGTATTACAGTATGTAACTGATACAGTAGGACATAATCAAACAGTTGTTCTATGCATGTTTTTGTTACAAATTTTATATGTGATCTCTTCTTCTTCTCTCTCTTCTTTCTTGTCAATTTTCTTCCTTCTTCTTACCTCCTCCCCCCCTCCTTTGGTTTCTTCTTTCCCATTGCAGGTGGATCAGATCCTGTCTGAGTTCCATCTGCAGGAGGAAGATTTGCATGTTCTGGTGTGCAGGATGCAGGCTGAGATGGAGAGGGGTCTTCACCTGGAAACCAACGAGGAGGCCAGTGTTAAAATGCTGCCCACCTATGTTCGCTCAACACCTGATGGCTCTGGTGAGTGTCTACAGCTTTAATTAAATGGCACCTTTCTAATGTTTTAGTTCTAATGTTTCTAATGTTCTCCGTGCTGTAATTTGCAGTCCATGACACAATGCAATGCTTCCAGCAGGAACAGTAAGACTATACGGCAAGCCTTGGCCTTATTTCATACTGGTGCTCCATTGCATTGATTGCACCACCCTCTTGGTTGTTATCCAGCAGTAAACAGAGACATTTTAGTCTACTCATCCAGCTGGGAATCCATCTCTGGATAATCAGTGTCCACACTCTGTAAACAAACAGACATATTGCTCAAACAGTGGCTTAGCATCTGCCCCAGTGGCCTTCACCCGCGTACACAACCCACTCAGCTTCACTCTTCCGATCTGTTAACTTAACAGATAAAATGACCAGCCGAACATTTGGATCCAGGCCAATCACGTGCTAGGCAGCTGCCCTCTCTGCACTGTGGGCTGTGTATATTAGTACCAATACAATTTAAGTAAATTATTCTTGAACACTGCCCTCAAATGCCTCTTTTTTTCTGAAACAGGGTCCCATTTAGGCTGACAATTCTTCATGCAGCTATTGATGCAACTGCATATTTATGCTCACCTAACTGTGAATTTAAAAAATAAAATATATATTTGTTTGATAGATTTTAGTTTCTGACTTCCCTTTTGTTTCTGACAGAGGTGGGTGACTTCTTAGCCCTGGACCTTGGGGGCACCAACTTTCGTGTCATGTTGGTAAAGGTTGGGGAGGATTTGGAAGGGCAATGGAAAGTGGACACCAAACACAAAATGTATTCAATTCCGGAGGATGCCATGACTGGAACAGCAGAGATGGTGAGAAATAGACTTTATCTAATAGGGGAAACAGTGGAACAAACACAAGGAGTAAAATGAACACACATGACAAGTTGCCATGTTAAATAATGAGACCAAGATGTAAATGCCTTATGTAGTAAGACAATACAAAGAGAGCAGAACTGTGCACACAACACATGGTTGCATGGAACAAAGTGTAAAGATGAAGGCAACTACACAGGGTTCACTGAATACTATCCAGTGGCCTCAGGCCCGGATTTGTGGAAAGGCCACCTAGGCCCGGGCCTAGGGTGGCAGGATTTTAGAGGGGCGGCATGCTGCCCAACCACACCCACATTGGTTCAAAAACACTGGGGATGCGCTGGAGATACAATCATTTTTTAAATTTCCCCATTGATGATGAAAATTTGCATGAATAAAGGGGGGGGGACAGGGGCAACGAACGGCAGTGGGCCTATGGGCGCCCTCTATGTAAATCCGGCCCTGAGTGGCCTGGTAACAAAATCAATAAGGATCAAGTAGCATTTCAACTTGGGTGACAGAGATTTCAAAGATGCAATTGATGCCAATGGCATAGCCACTGAGGTCACAAGTAAGGATCCCATAGAAAGTGAGATCACATGCAAGGTGCCAATAGCATAGTTGGTGAAGTTGCAAGTATGGTGCCAATGGCATATCCATTAAAAAGACAAGTATGTGTAAGTTATGTATGTAAAATGTGCCCATTTAATAGCCAGTGTGGTTGAAGTTAAGGTGCCCATTAAATAGCCACTGAGGTCAGAAAGATGCCAATGGCATAGCCAGTGAGGTTGCAAGTAAGGTGCCTATGTAAAAGCCAGTGATTTCAAGGCATAGCGCAGAGACCTGCACAGGTCTGTTTTTTAAAACCCATACTGCTTTCCACAAGCCTCACCCAGACCCATTTACCTGCCTTGGCAACTCCACTAATTTTCACCCGGCCTGCTCCCTGCAGTGTTAGTTGTGGCAACTGGAAGTGACATTACATTGACCGGAAGTGACACTGTTTTAACCATTAGGACGCTTGGATTTTTTGATTTTTCACTGATTCCACTGCATTGGCCACCTGTAGACCCCCCCCCCACTACAGAGGATCGGGTACTCACGGGGCACCTGCACACTGGGCAAATGAAGAATAATCCGCCTGAATCCCAATCATATTGCGGGTATTCTCAGGTATCCGACCCGATGCAGGACTCTAGCATAGCCACTGAAGTTGCAAGTAAATTGTAATTTACTTAGCCAATGAGGTTACAAGTAAGGTATCCCTTTGCATAGCCAGTAAATTAATGTATGAAACAGATGTATAAAATGGAAGTCATAAACATCTCATACTGTACATCCAAAATGCTATTGTGTACCCTACTTTGCATTCACATGGGAAAGTACGGCACTGTAGGATTGAACCCAAGTGAAATTAGATTGGGTGATTACAAATATCCAATAATCTGGGATACAGCATACGGTTAGGCATGCCCTGGAACAGGAACTCAGAGAACTCAGAGTGGAAGAGACAGAATTGCACACACTGAAGCAGGTAAATGGCTCAATGACACATAAATAACAGCCTGGAAAAGATAATATATTTGTGATATATTGACACAGTGACACAAGTGATGCAGAAATGGACAGTAGAGTTCAGTGATCAAGAAACCATGAGGGGCACATGCACCTTAGTGTGGCACAATTATCCAGACAATTTCAAGTGTCACAGTGGCCTTCTTCTTGTGGCACATAAACTCCTTTATGGCATTAAATCTCAGGCATGTCTCTCCTTACAGCTATTTGACTACATTGCAGAATGCATTTCTGATTACCTGGACCAGCAAAACATGAAACACAAGAAATTGCCCCTGGGATTTACCTTCTCTTTCCCCGTTAGACATGAGGATATCGACAAGGTGATGTCAATGCAGTAATATTATGTGTGATGGTTTTCTGTGCTTTATATACATTGTAGGGCTCATGCTATATGTGAAACATGTTCGTATTTATTGATGCAGCAGCTAGAAAAATTAGAAAAGTTTTGGTTTAAAGCACCCTTAATCCATAACAAGGTTTGTGGTTTATATACCGATATGATGTGCCAAAAATATCAGATTCCTTAAATAGGCAGTTCATAATAACTTAAATAGCTCTGAAATTTAATTGTAAAGGGCAAAAGTGCTTCAAAAAGCACCCTAAACAATTTGACATTACATTATTTTAAAGATTTTATTATCCTTTAAAGGGGTTGTTCACTTTCCAAACACTTTTTTTCAGTTCAGTTGTTTCCAGATTGTTCACCGTAAGTTTAATGTTTGTGTCTCTGTTTCACTCTGACATCTCAGTGATCCAGGAGCATTCTGAACTGTTACAATTTTCTACATTTAGTTGATACATTTCTCAGCGGCATCTGTGGAATATTAGCAAGTATTGTATCAATTCTAACAGCCACCTTTCATGAAACTCAGGGATTCTGCTCAGCAGGGACAAACATAATAAATATATCAACTAAATGTATCAATTTTAAACAGTTAAAGGGTCGGTGACCCCCCGAGCTGCTTTAGAAGGTGAAAAATGAAACTATATACTTCAACATTGGATAAATGGTCACAAATAGAAAGTACTTGGAAAAAGTCTTTATTTCTGGTGAACAATCTGAAACCAACTGAACTGAAAAAAGTGTTTGAAGGTGAACAATCCCTTTAACTGAAAGGTGTAAATGTTGTTTAGTCTACCACACTGCCTATAAATAGTAGCTCTACTAGAATAAAGGCAATATCAATCCCTGTCTTCGACTGTGACATCTTATCCCAGGGAAGGCTGGAAATGAGAAAGGGTTATAGGGTTGTAGAGAACTTTAATTTAGCATTAAATAGAGGTCTACAGCTCACCCAGTCTTCCCTTGCAGGGTATTCTTCTCAACTGGACCAAAGGATTCAAAGCATCTGGAGCAGAAGGCAACAATGTTGTTGGACTCCTCAGAGATGCTATCAAGAGACGTGGTGTAAGTGTCCCAGCCTAAACTTCACCTTCTTTCTGTTCTGCCTGCTCTATTTGCCCTTGTGAAACACATTGGGGCATAAATCCATTCAGGAGACACCTACTAGTTGCAGAGTATACTTTTCAGTAGCTTCTAGGTATATATATATATATATATATATATATATATATATATATATATATATATATATATATATATATAAGCTACCCAGAATTGAAGATTCCAAGCCTATACTTATTATCTCCACTGAAGGAGTAGAAAAGGTAGACATATCACTGAAATATGCTGTGTAGGAACAAGATGCTAATTAACAGAATGGCAGTCGGTCCTTTGTCCTTCCTCTGACCAAGTTCCTTCTGCTTCCCAGGATTTTGAGATGGATGTGGTTGCCATGGTAAATGATACAGTGGCTACTATGATATCTTGTTACTATGAAGACCATCAATGTGAGGTTGGCTTGATTGTAGGTAAGGACAGTACCAATGGTAAAATAACACATGAAATGCCATAATTGTGCTTGTACTGTAAATGGGAGTTGAAAAAGTTCATGATAACGACAATCTACACATTTTACAATGCAGGGACTGGCTGCAACGCTTGCTACATGGAGGAGATGAGTAACGTGGAGCTGGTGGAAGGAGAGGAGGGACGTATGTGTGTGAACACAGAGTGGGGAGCATTTGGCGACACAGGGGAGCTGGAGGATTTCCGACTTGAGTACGATCGAGTGGTGGATGAGGCATCTCTTAATCCTGGTCAGCAACTGTAAGGCCCAGCTATTTCATCTTACAGAGGGACAGACTTAAGGCAGAGCAGTTGCCTTACAAATGTGAAAAGTTCATGTTCACTAAGGCTGTCCATACACAAGCAGAGACCCCGGTGACCCAAGGCCTTGGGCACATGTAATGTTTCTGTGTATGTCAGATGGCTAAAAAGGTCAAGTAACTCTCCATAACACCTGCATTGTAGATTGATGTAATTCACTTGTCACCAATTGTGACAGGATCTTTTCAGCCTGGTCATGGACAGTTGCTAATTTTAGGGGCCAAAAACCTTCTGTCACAACTAATATGAATGTGTACTGTTGGCAAATTTTATGTAATATCGCTTTAATATATTTCTATATATTTGTATCAGCAAATTATATGCACTATTGCTATACACAAACATGCAAGATCATGTTGTCTACATCGCTCCTTATGAAAATAGCACCCGAAACTGAGCCGCTATTCCAGTATCAATGTAAATTCATGTAACATATAATTCAATATCAGTCGAGTGACATTTCTTCTATTAGTCTTGCCATGATGTTCTTTTTGTCATCACTAACATAATCATCCATTTTTGGTGTTTACGATCATATCATCTTCTACTTTAGTCTAAATGGCAACATGAAATTAGATCTTAAAATGCTTGATCTTGATCTATCTCCTTGATGACATGGAGATAGTTGACATCTCTGGGCTCCATACAACATGATAATGAAACGTCTCTAGGCTTTTGCTTGGCGTTTGAACTACTGTATTCTTGCTGTACATTGCAACATAATCTTAATTCCGATGTCCCTTCCTTGCGCAGCTATGAAAAGATGATTGGTGGAAAATACATGGGGGAGCTGGTCAGACTCGTCCTGATAAAGATGGTGAATGAGAATCTGTTATTTGGAGGAGAATCTTCTGAAAAGCTAAAGACCCGAGGAGCCTTTGAAACACATTTTGTGTCCCAGATAGAGGCGTAAGGAGATCAAATTATAGGGTTCCATTTAATTCTTCCTCTGTATTGGCTTTGGCTACACTTTATATTTCAGTCCATATAAAGTCTGCATATTTACTGTTCCCTCTTCATCTCATGTTATTACTATATCCCAGCTTTCTATCCTGTACTTCTTCTCATCCTAGCATATTTACTACCTCTTATCTAACTTGTTGACATTTACCTAAATATCTGTCATTTCTTCATTTCTAAACTCTTTCCTTAACTGGTAATCATTATAACCTTCCAACTTCTACTTCCTTTTCTGTTATAATGTATACGTCATCTTGATCACCTTCTAGGGACACCTCGGATTTTAAACAGACTCTCAACATCCTGCGGACTCTAGGAGTTCAGGCTACAATTGGAGACTGTCATGCTGTGCGCTTAGCATGTGAGAGTGTATCTACTCGAGCTGCCGTCATGTGTTCTGCTGGCCTTGCTGGAATACTGAGCCGCTTGCGGCAAAGCAGGAGAGAGGAACTACTTCGAATTACCGTGGGAGTGGATGGATCTGTGTACAAACTACATCCTAGGTAGACCAGTAAATCCTTCTTTGGCAAGGCTTTATGTGTAAAAATAAATATACATGGCTATGTAGAAATATTAGCACAGACTGGCATCTATGCCTGTGTGAAATTATCATTGAGAAACCAACGTACTGCTGTTGCTATGGGCAATTATATCATGGGAAGTAATTTATTAAAAAGAGATAACTAATTCTGTAGACCCACATGCTAATTTAGATGCACTCTAAATTCTGTGGATTACAAGAATAAACTTTTTTTTTTTTCAGCTTCAAAGATAAGTTCCATGGCACTGTGCGCAAACTGACTTCGGGCTGTGAAATCACCTTCATTCAGTCAGAGGAAGGAAGTGGACGTGGTGCTGCCCTAATATCAGCAGTGGCATATAAGATGACTGCCCTGATTGGTCACTAATGAGAATTTCCTTAATGAGACCTCTAAGTCAGAGACCCTCCTTTATGCCTGCAGTGCATTCCAAAGATCTGAAGAGATTCCTTCATATCTACAAACACACGTAGAACGTCTGGCAAACCATTCTACTGCTGAGGAGATTTACTGACTATTACGCTAATGTAGCATTATCAAATGCATGGAGAGCTCATTTTGCTGTTGCAGCATTCCTCTGGATACTGCTCATATTTTGTACCATGTTTGAAGTTACAGTATATGCAGAACTCAGAAGACTGAGACATCCAAAGGCCATTCCTATATTTACACAATAAACGACTGATACAAACAGCCCAGATCTACTAAACCTCTCAGTGTCCATAAACCAATGAATTAATAGATACTGGAAGGTAACATCAAAGGACAGTTGCAAAATGCTTATTCAGTAGCCAGTGACATAGAAGAGTTTCCAAAGATGATGTCTATTGGTACAGCCTAAGGAGATTGGGTTGTCCACTAAACACTTGCCACTAATAGATGTTCAACCTGAGACATTATATTACATCTTGACAAAGGCATACCACCAACTCATGACAGTTTACAACTAGCGTTGCTGTCCATGCCCTTCACCAGTTCATGAGAATTTTTGATCCAATGTCATGAATGGAGAACCACTGGCAAAAACTTCTAGGACCCAGGAATAAATGAACATTCGCCATGAGTCCTACTCGGTAAAACAATATGAAAGAATGAACTAGCTTTATCCACAGCCACACCAGAAGTCGCCAATCATTTGTAACTTTTCAAGCCACCAACAGTGATTCATTCAGTAGCCTCCCAGTAGGAGAAGACTTTAAATAACTCTAGAAGAACCACTAGGACATAAGTGCATCTAAACTTATTAAAGGACACACAGACTGGTTGTACAGTTATCTATAATCATATTCAGTGTTTCTAGTTTATATAAACATTTGAGGAGTAATTATTGTTGGATTTCACGCTGACTTTGGCTCAGGTCAAAAAATTGCCTACTATTCCTCAGACACAGCCTACAGATGGAAGAGACACGGGAGCAATATTTACAATAAAAGACAATGTAAACTATTCTACTTGCAGACAGAAAAAACAGTTCTGAACTTGAAGCTGGACATTATAATGAGTAGCCAGAAAGTGATGAAGTAACTGGAAAATGTTTGCAGTCAGGGGTTATAGGAACAAGTGATTTAATGCTAAAGTCTGCAGTATCAATACAAAAAAAGGATTTACATTAATATTCCACAATTTTACCAGTAATATGTGATATCACAATGACAATTTGCTGTTGGTGGTGTCTCCGATTCTGCTATGTTTTCTATTTTTCGTAAAAAAAGAGCTGCTGAAGGTTGTCTTAAATGCAACACTGTGCAAAAAAAAAACATTATCTAGGTTTATTGAAATCACAGCCACAGAAAAGCCTAAGGAGTTCCTAGGAACTAAGAGAGAATATTAGGAAGGAAATATATGGCAGCTTGCAAAGGATTTATTTCTTCTGGATCCGTATTTGTTTGACCGATGTCACAATGGTGATCGAGTGTTATTACATGCAATGCATCTCTTTCCATTAGCATGGACAGCGGTTTGGCTATTTCACTTTCATTTAAGCCTCAAAAACATTGAGAAATCATAACACAACATCCATATGATTATAAAATAGACAGAGTTTTCTGATGGATGGAAACTGTATTAAAGACTGAATACAATCCAGGCTCATTTCAGTGGGTCCCTATGTAAACTCTTCTTATATTGTTAAAGGTATACATGCAGACCATGGATCTCTTAATACTGTATCTACCAGCATTCCTGTGTGGGAAATATACTCATCCACTTTTAAAGTTACTAAGGGGCCAAGTGTCCCAGAACTAAATAGAACTTGGTCCCTTCCAGAATTTCATGTCATGCTGGTTTAATGGCATCATTTTTTGTCTAGTTTTGTAAGATGCTTTTGTGTATGAAATTAGCAGAATTATACTTATCTGTTTTGTTTTATTGCTATGTTTTCCTGATTGAATCCTACAAGTTACAGAGTATTTGTTCAATAGATTTACTGATATCAGTTTGTTTGTTGGAAACAATAAATATAACATCTTGCCAGGTTTGCTTTATGTCACATTGTGATGTCCAATGGAAAGCACATGGTGGGGCTTATGTATTAAAAGATCACTAATCACTAACATCAGAAGGCAGCATTTAATGTTTAAATTCAGA
The DNA here is from genome assembly GCF_017654675.1 of Xenopus laevis. Taxonomy (NCBI): domain Eukaryota; kingdom Metazoa; phylum Chordata; class Amphibia; order Anura; family Pipidae; genus Xenopus; species Xenopus laevis. Next base: position 26,657,126 of record NC_054376.1, on the reverse strand, counting down.
CATCTTATAGGTTGCTATGGGTTACTGCACCTGGGCAAACTCTATAGGGGTACATTTATCAAAGAGTGAAGTTCCCCCACTAGAGTGAAATTCCGCAACTCACAATTCATTTCTATGGGATTTTGAAAGGCATATTTATCAATGGGTGAAAGTGAAAGTTCACCCTTTGATAAATAGGCCTTTAAAAATCCCATAGAAATGAATGGAAATTTCACTCTAGTGGCGGAACTTCACTATTAACTTCAATCTTTGATAAATATACCCCTATGCCTTTTATTGCATATGGGGACTAATTATTAAAATTATTAACATGTATTTTTAGAGCGCCAACATATTGTGCAGCGCTGTTTGTATACTATTATACTGTTTGGTCAGGTTTTGATTGAACTCTAAATGAGTAGGTTCTGAAAATGAATTTGATCGCCCTCTTGTATGGTCACTCCAAAGATGGTAGGCAAAAACAAAAGGACCAATCATTAGTACTTCTGCTGGAGCATTAACTGCTCTGTAGCTGTGCAGGCTTGCACTGCTGTCTAGTGGTATGCCGGACCCTGTTAGAAAACATCAATACTAATGGTAAAAAAACATCAGTGTTCATATATACTGTATATATATTTTAGGCAATATGCCATTAGCCTTTGGATCCACAGGGGAAATTCTGGGTCTGGTGCTGCCTGAAGCTATCTGATTAAATAAGGTAATAAAAAAACAAATCAGGTGATGTTCTGCCTGTGACAGCAATTGCATGAAAGTTATTAATCACAAATAGCATTGACTGTCACCCATTGATATTGTCAGATACATACAGAGATATTTCGTTAGCAAACAGAAATCTTCTAACCTGTCCGATCCACTAAACGACCGATTGCCATGGTACGAAAAATGTTGGGGCGATCCACACATGGTCCGAAAATCGTAAGAAACTTTGATCTGTACGACTATATCTTTGCGTCGATGGCCAGCTTTAGAAAGGAGAGCAGGGATATCAGTTTTACCTCTCCTCACCTACTGTTATCAACTGAAAATGTCGAATGTGGCCAAGGATATTAGAAGTAGGGTTGCCAGCCAGGGTGGCCTGGCCAGTAAAAATTATACTTGATGCCAATGTTATTAATAGGAAAAAATGCCAAGAATATAGGAAGGCCGGTATTTTTTTTCCAGAAAAGGTGGCAACCTTAATTGGAAGTCGTAGTTCAAATATAATTTAAACAGAGAAGCTGAGAAATGGTCTCCTTCAGAGATTCTGAAACAGTGGTCTTCTGCATACAGTATTATTATACATTTTGTAGGATGCTGAGAATCAAAATGTTCAGTATGCTGGAAGATACCAATTCAGCAATAGACAGGGGTGCACAGCTTTCAGCCAACAACATAGACTATTCTCTTCCTCTGACCCTGTTCTAAAATTAAGGTTTGCTTTTGCTAATATTAGAAGTGGAGGCAATGAGCTTTTCCAGCCAGGGGGTACTTTCCTGATAAATGAAGTATCCAGTGTCTATAGAAGGATGGTGGGATATTTTACTGAACACAATGAGAATGGAATGTTAGCCCTTGTGCTCTTATCTCTTCCGTCTCTCTCTAGCCATCTTTGGTTCTCTGCCTGAGGCCTGGAGCTATTTTAGCTATGCCTGAG